>NW_006970176.1:0-909 GCF_000164805.1 Carlito syrichta | reverse complement strand
GAAATATTGAAGGATTAGGACTATATGCCCAGTAAGTACTTTCTGCATTACTGTGGCTCACCTGACAAGCCAAAAGTGCTAGCATAGCAACAAAGACAGTAGAAGGAGTAAGAGAAGTATTTTGAGATTGAACCAGCTCCTCTGTATCACACATTAGCGCCTTCAGCTGTCCCTAAGTTGGCAGCCTGCAAGTTCTCGTGGAGGCAGTGGAACGTGGTCACAGTCACGGTGATTGATAAGGTGGTGAGGCCGATAAGGTGGTGGAGATGGTCGCGGTTGAGGAGGCCTCTCGAGAGCAAGACACTTCAGTTGAGGAACGAGAGTTTCTTCTTCCTCGTCATCAGTTGAGCTTAGGCAGTTTTGTTCCTGTTTCACGAAGTTGAACAGTGGTGGGAGTGGGAGACCGGACATGTCTAATTAGGCGATCTGGAACCCAAATAGGTGAAGATGAATCCTGGGGAAAACCACAAGCATATTCTCTCCTACATGCTAAAAGAATATCTGGTCCTTTCCGTTGACCTGTAAGAAGATCCTTCCATTTTACCATTGACTTAGCAGTTTCCTCAGGATTCCAGTGTCTAGTCATAGCTGAATGGCCCAGGAATCCAAATTAAAGTGATTAATCATGAACATGGCATGATTTACAATATGATGGGGAGAGCTATACTTAAACTCCTCTTCCTGCAATTTAGCTATTTGATTTTTTAGAGTTTGATGGGCTCTTTTGACTATGACTTGGTCCTGAGGATTATAAGTCCTGTGGAATGAGAGATACCAAACTGAGTACAAAAATGTTGAAAAGCTTTAGATGTATAAGCAGGAGCATTATCAGTTTTTAATTGTTTAGGAATACCTAATTGTGAGAAACAGAAAAATAAATGTTGGACCACATCCTTTTTTTTTTCTGAG
>NW_006970175.1:0-811 GCF_000164805.1 Carlito syrichta | reverse complement strand
GACGTTAAGATAGCTATATATGATTTTAGAATAGCCATTTTGTTAAGAGATTATAATCAAATTGTCCTGGACATGCCCAGCGTGATCTTTGGACTGGGCCACATTCTTTAGGATCTGGTTTGAGCTATAATTAAGAGTTCTTATAGTGTAGGTAAAATTAGCACAGAATAGAAAGGCATTAGGATTTAAGTTAGTCATTAGGTGTTGTGTATACATAAGCTTTAGAAGTTATTAATTATTAGAATATTATGATGGCAGAGTTGCTGTATTGTTTTTGAGGAACATTAGTGAAGCATGAGGAACAGTGAAATAATATTGGGATTGTCCTTCCTCATGCTTGAGGAAACACTGGTCGGTGGGGGATGACCTTCATCCACTTGGCTTTGTGTTCACGTGAAAATCTGGTGACAACTTGTGAAAATTTGGGATAAAAGACTTTCGGTTTGTCCCATTAAATGCTTCTGTACTTCACAGAGTCCTGTCTTTTTCTTTCTCTTTATTTCATCAGAATAATTGCCGACACCACCACACCTCCCAAGGGCGCCCTAAATCTTTCTGCAGGGCCTGGTGCCCCACAATGGGCACCCAACCATGGGGCCCTGGAGAGGTAAGATTTTTCTCATTTCAGGGCAGCTAGAATCTTACCCAGGGTGCTGCAGACCCCTCTGTAGAGACAGGCAGAGTGAGGACGGGTAAGCAAAGTTTTTGTGAAGACAGAGCCATAATCTAATCATGGGCCCGAGTGAATCTAAGGGATGTAAAATGTTCGCCAGTATCCTAATGAATACTCTTTCTACGCGTGGGACTAAAG
>NW_006970174.1:0-863 GCF_000164805.1 Carlito syrichta | reverse complement strand
CCAACTCAAAAAACAAACAAAAAAAGGCCAGGGAAAGCTTGCTAGAACCCGGTTGGCTGAGGCTGTGTGGACCAGGAGAGAGCCACCACCCTCCAGTATAGGCATGGGAATGAGACTCCTACTCAAAGAAAAAAAGGAAAAAAGAAAAAAAAAAGAAGAGCATCCATTTGCCTATGGAGTTGGGGTCATCGTGAACAGACAAAGATCATTTGGGAAGGAGGCCCCACGCTAGGGCCTAGAGTTCCCGAAACACAGTGTATCAGCAGACATTTGGGTTGTGGCTTTGGGAAGCTGAGATGGGGGACCACTGGATCCCAGGAGTTCGATACCAGCCTGGGCCATGTAGCGAGACCTCATTGCTCCCCAGAAGGCCAACACTGGAGTCACATGTGGTTGTGCCCACAGTGCCAGATACACCGGATGCAGTGGCTCTGTTCTGGGGTATTCCTTTGCATCGCCCCCACTGACAGAATATGCAAGTCCCAGCCAGGCACCATCACTAATGGCTGATAGCCCCACGCCCTGGGAGGTCAATGCAGGTGGCTGCCTGAGACCAGGGGTCAGAGACTAGCTCAGGCAACGTGGCCAGAAATCATCTCGGTGAGAGGTCCCCAAAATTGAGTCAGGCGTGGTGGCCCCTGGAGTCCTCTCTGCTCAGGGGCCGAGGCGGGAGGAGAAACTGAGTACCACAGCTCAAGGTTCTGGGAGCCACAATCATGCCGCTGTGCCCCAAACCACCAACAGAGACTTTGGCAACAAAAAAGATGCCTCCAATGGGCATCAGGACAGGCATCCAGGGCTCCCCAGGGAATGGTTCCCCTCACAGTGGAAAATGGAGTGATTGGGAGAGGAAGGGGTCCGCC
>NW_006970173.1:0-1151 GCF_000164805.1 Carlito syrichta | reverse complement strand
GTAGTATGTACTATTAAAATGTAACCAGGATCCATGGATTCCTCGTCCCTAGGAAACATCTGGGCGTCTGCATTTTTGTACACAGAGTTTTGCAATCCACGTGGACTCTGAAATTCAGGGCATCTTGCTGAGAACGGAAAGGGAATCCGTTTCTTGGTGTTCTCTATCGCCTAATTCTAGAAGTCTCTTGATATGGCTTAATCAGCAATCTGGGCTTCTATATCGCCACATTTTTAGTGTGTCTTTTGAAAAGGGACCAGGAACCTTGGGTTCCAATTACTGATGAACTTTATGGGATTCTTTCTCTTGCTATCTAAGCAACTGAAATTCTAGGTCACCAGGAAATATCTTGACGTGTTGCTGAGAATGAAGCAGGAATTTCAGTAATGGGAGTCTTCATGTACACAACACTACATTATGTGTTGCTACGGAAGTATAAGGAATCTTGGTTACATGAGGCCTCCATCCCAAAAACCTACAGACTGTCTTGTTAAGAGATAACAACCACTCAGGTTTGGGAGAAGAAACCTGAATGGATTGTGGGACTATGAATCAGTCATTTCAGGACTCCAGCAATATCTGGTGTTGTTGAGAGTTGTAATCAGGTGTCTGGTAATACAAATCCCTTAAGTTCCTCGGGACAATTGAGGCCAGATTCCCGGAAAAAAGTATCATACTGCCGTATTTGGATGTAACTTTGGTCTTAAGATGAACTTGGTAATCTTTAAATTTCCGTTTGTACTTTATTTGGAGAGGGGCCGAGGGCTTTGCAGTTGCCAAATATTTAGTACGAATTATTAAAATGTAATCAGGATCCATGGATTCCACGTCCCTAGGAAACATCTGGGCATCTGCATTTTTGTACACAGAGTTTTGGAATCCACATGGACAGGGAAATTCAGGACATCTTGCTGATAACGGAAAGGGAATCCGGTTCCTGGAGTTCTCTATCGCCTAAATCAACAAAGTCTCTTGATAAGGTTTAACCAGCAACCTGGGCTTTAATGTCGCCACATTTTTAGTGTGTCTTTTGAAAAGAGACCAGGAATCTTGTGTTCCAATTTCTCAAGAACTTTATGGGAGTCTTTCTCTTGATATCCAAGCAAGTGGAATTGTAGGTCACCAAGAAATATCTAGGCGTCTTGCTGAGA
>NW_006970172.1:0-7508 GCF_000164805.1 Carlito syrichta | reverse complement strand
GTTCAGGGAACAAAGCAAGGTGGGAGCCCATAATATATAATAACCAGCTCTGAAGAGTTCTTTGCTGTTCAGTAGAGATTATTATTTGCCTTAAGATAAACACATGAATACTCCCTGCTTATGTGCTCAATTGGAGGCTGTTTCTCATTTACCTCAAGTGGCTGAATTAAGATCAAAAGAGAAAATTTCAGAAGGAATGAAGATAGACTCAAAACTCAATTAAGAGTTAAAAATTCATGCTTATACTCTAAACTGCAGGTTAAGGATCAACATTATTTCACTTCTGGAATTAAGGTAGGTAAGCTCATAGTATTTAAGATTACGTACTGTCCTGTTTCAGAAGTGCAAATATGTGGAACCTCAAACAAGGTAGCTAGGTTAATTTTTGTAAAACTATGAAGTGAAGATCCTCGCTATGGAAATTTAGAGGAGAGAACACATTCCCGTGTGAAGCCTTGGTTTGTATTATATGACCCAGATTGCTGGGATTTCTTGGGGTTCACAAAAAGAAGCACTTTTAGCAACAAACAAGCTAAACCACAGTTTTTCTCTACCTGTTCCAGAGACGTGTTGCCCAGTGGCAACCAGTGCATTCATTGGAAAGTGGTAAAGTTTCCCTAAAATGTACATAGAAGCTAACCTCCTATAAGCTTCCACATAATCAGAGTAGCTTCACTCTCAGTAAGAATTTGGCAAAGCAGGTATCAGTATTTATTTAAAGCATAGTAAACACTAAATTAAAATTGACTAAGTTTTCCTTCATTTGTTACTGAGTTGGTGGCTAGATCCATCCATTAAAACTATTTGCCGTGTAACCTACTGAATCTAACATCACACCTCTTTTAAATTTATTTATTTATTTTTGAGGGTAACTAATACACTTTTACAAAGAAAGTACACTGTTGAATTGCCTTGGAGGAAGCTGGAAGAACATCTAGACATTTATATTGATACTAAAGAGAAAACAAAAACATGCATGTTGGAAGAACCTTTATAAATAAATAAAATGAGATGTTATCATTTCTGTTAGTTCAGATAACAGAGCCTGGTGAGAGTCCTGCAAATATAAAAAACAACTCTGGAGTTTTGTTGCCAAGACAGTGCATCCCAGGCAATAATCATTAGGTTTAAGGAGAAACACCTGTGTGCTACCTACTTTCAGACTTAATTGGAGGCTAGTTCTCAAAAAGGAAAATATCTAGGTCAAAAGGGAAAAAGAAGAAAATGAAGATAGGCTCATGTCCAAGAAAAGTTATTACTCATGCCCATTACTATTACTGTAGCTTATGATTTAATTATTTCACTCCTGCAATTTATTTAGACAGGCCCATAATGTTAAAACTACACATTTAATTGTTTCATGATTGTATATATATAAAACCCCAAATAAAAATTATAGGCAAAAATCTGTAAAAATAATGAGAAAGTCCATTTCCCTATGAAAGCTAAGAGGAAAGAACAGAGTTCCATAGGAAAACATGGCTTGTATCCTATGGACTATCATATTATGGTTATTTTATGGGACTAATAATAAAAGCACTTTTAGAAAAAGATTCATTTAAATGTAGTTTTAATCTACATGTCTCAATGACGTGTTGCCAAGTGGTAAATTATGGATTCATTAGAGAGGGACAAAATCACCTAGAAACCTATGTTGATGCTAACCTGCTAAGACTTCCAAATTATCAGAGTAGCATCAGTCTAGTTAAGAGTTTTCCAAAACAGATATGAGAATTTTTTTAAAACATAGCAAAAAAACAAATAAAATATACTGCCCAGGTTTTCTTTTATTTGGCACAGACAGGTAGCAGATGGATGCATTCATCCATTCACAAAGTTTGCAGTATAACCTACTGAGTTTAACACGCACCCTTTTCTTGTTTAATTATATTTACCTATTTATGTACTTGGCAGTAAGTAAAGCACTTTTGCACATAAAGGAGGTTGCCAAGTTTCCTTTGAAGGAAGCAAAGGAAAACCTTAGTTACAAGTGATGTTAAAGAGAAAATACAAGAGTGCATGTTGGAAGACTCTTGGAATATAAATAATGGGATATGGTCCAATTGTTTGTGTCAGTTCAGAGAACAATACTTGGTGGGACTCCAGCATTGTAAGAAACCTCCTCTGAACTTCCCTTGCCAGAATACTGCTTTGTTGGGGAATAAAGAGTGTTAGCCTAAGGGGTAACATCTGGGTTCTACCTACTTTTTGCCTTAATTGGAGGTTATTTTCCAATCTTCTTGGAAGGCTGTATCTTCGTCAGAGGTTTAAAAAAATAGAATGAACAAATATAGAATAAAGGCTTCATGAAGAATTATGCCCTTTACTCTATCTGCAGCTTATGCATCAGGATAACATTACTCCTGAAATTAATAGGTGAGGACATGGTATTTAAGACACTTCATGGAATTTTTTCGGAGATTTAAATATTTGAAACCCCAAAGATATTTCCTAGGTAATTATTTCTGAAAGTATAAGGAGATTGTCTTTCTCACTATGGAAGTTGTGAGGTAGGAACACAGTCTTTTAATAAAACATAGCTTGTATTCTAGGTGCTAGAGCATTATGATTCTTTCATGGGCATTAAGAAAAGAAGCACTTTTAGCAACAAGTATGTTAAAAACCTATTTTTTTCTCTACCTGTTTCAGAGACATGTTACCAAGAGGTTTTCAGTGCATTCATCAGAAATTTGCAAATTCATCTATAAACCTGCATTGATGCTAAGCTGGCTTCCTCGTTATCTGTGTAGCTTCAATCCAGGTAAGAGTTTAGAAAAGCAAATATCAGTATTTATTTAAAGAATAGTAAAAAAAATAAACCAAGCAGGTTTTTTCTTCATATGAGGCTGAAATATCACAGATGGATCCACCCATTTAAACAGATTGCACTATATACTACCGAGTCTAACACCACACACAGTTTTTGTTTATACATTTATTTATGTATTTGGATGTTGATTGTCTCGTGGCATAACACAAAATGATATGGGCGTGATTATTGGTGTCAGTACATGAAATAAAGCTTAGTAGGGCTATAGCAAAGTCAGAAACCTGCTCTGGATTTTCCTTGTCAGAAAAGAGCTTTGCTGACCCATAGAGATTATTAGACTTAAGTAGCAACACCAGAGATCTACATATTTTAAGTCTTAATTGAAACCTGTTCCCTGATTATCTCAGGAGACTGAGTCTGGGTCAAAGATGAAAACGTCAATAGCACTGAAAATAGCATCAGGTTTCATGAAGACTGAAAAACTTATGTACTATAGCTGCAGTTTAGGACACTAGATTATATTTTTCCTGGAATTAATTTAGGCAAGCCCCAGTATTCAAGAATACAATTGCATTATTTCAAGGATGGAAATATTTGAAACCCCAAACAATGTTGCTAGTTCAATTTTTGTAAAAGAACAAATTAAGTGGTATTTCTACACAGGGTAGTTATGAGAAGACAGCACATTCCCTTATGGAAACATAGTTTGCATTCAATGGAATGGAGTATTAAGACTATTTCATTAGGCTAGGAAAAGGAAGCACCTTTAACAACAAATAGAACAAAAGGAAGCACTTTTAACAACTGGGCTCGGTGACTCAGTCTGTAACCTCAGTACCTTGGGAGGCCAAGGCGAGTGATTTGTTTAAGCCCATGGGTTTCAGAAAAGTTCAAAAAACTTGGCAAGACCTCATCTCTCCAATAAATTAAGAAATTAGTTGGGTGTGGTAGTGTGGTCGTGTGTTCCTGTAGTTCGGCTAATTGGAAGGCTGAAGCAGAAGGATCACTGGAGTCGATCAGGTCAATGCTGGGATGTATGTGAGAGTGCCACTGCAATCCTGGGCAGTGAAGTGAGACTCCAACTCAAAATAAACAAAAACAATCGAATTAAAACATGGCTTTCTCTTTCTGTTCACTGGTTGATGTGTCAACCAGTGATAATCAGTTTATTCATCTGAGAGTGAAAAATTTCCCTCCATAGATACTTTGATACTAACCGACTAAAGACTTTTTTGTGTGCGTGGTTGCACTGTAGATAAGAGTTTGGCAAAGCAGATCTCAAGATTTCTTTAAAGCATGTCGATAAATAAATAAACTAAACAAAATTTCCCTTCCGTTGCCTCTGACAGGTGGCAGATGGATCCACGCATTCAAAGAGTTTGCAGTAAAACCTACTGAGTCTATCACCACAAGATTTATTCATTTACTTATTTATTTATTAATGTATTTGGAAGTAAGTACAACATTTTAGAAAACGTGGTTGCCAGATTTATTTTGAAGAAAACTGAAAGAAAACATATACTATTCCTAGTAATGTTAAAGAGAAAACACAAACATGCATGTTGGAAGTCCCTTGGTGAAATACATAACACAATGGGGTGTGAACACTTACTTACGTCAATTCAGGAAACAAAGAGTGATGAGAATCCAGAAAAATCAATATTCTGCTCTGGAGTTCCCACACTCATTATTGTGTATTTATTTATTTATCTGTTTAAGTATTTAGAAATAAGTGAAACAGTTTCACAAAGAACGGAGGTTGCCAATGTGCCTTTGAAGGAAGATGAAAGAAAACCTAAGATGTTTCCAGGAATGTTAAAGAGAAAACACAAACGTGTATGTTGGACGTCTCCTGGTGAAATACAAAACAGAATACTGTGATTATTTGTGTCATTTCAGGAAAGGAAGAGTGGTGAGACTCGAGCCAAATTGACTATTAAACCTTCTCTCTTATTTCCCTGGAAAGAAAAGTGCTTCAATTGACAATAGAGATTATCAGACTTAAGGAAAAATATCTGCATGCTACCTACTTCAGGGTTTATTTGGAGGCTGTTTTCTCATTGCATCAGGAGGCTTAATTTGTGTCAAAGGTGAAAAGTCTGCAAGAACGAAAATATGCTCAAACTCCATAAAGAGTTAATACTCATGCCTGTTACTGTAGCTGCAATATAAGATCATGCATTATTATATTTCTGGAATTAACTTAGAAAAACCCATATCATTTTAGACTACACATTGTGTTGTTGCAGAAAGTGAAATATGTGAAACCTCAAACAAATTCTCTAGGTCAATTTTGTAAAAATACAAAGAGAACGTCATTCTCCCTATGGAAGCTACGAGGAGAGAGCACAGTCCCTTATGGAAACATGGCTTCTACATTGCAGACTAGATTATGGGTTTCATAAAAGGAAACACTTTTAGCAACCAGTAAGTTAAAATATAGTTTATCTTTTCCTCTATCAGAGTTGTGTTGCCAACTGGTAATTAATGCGTTCATTGGAGAATGGCAAAATCACCTGCAATCCTCACTGTGGAAGCTAGAGGGAGAAAACACACTCACTTATGAAATTACGTTTTGTGTATACCAAGAGCTACAGTGCTATGATTATTTGGATGCTAAGCTGTTAAAATCTTACACATTGTCTCTGCAGATTAGAGATTTGAACATCAGATATTAGGATTTCCTTACAGCAAAATGAGAAAAAGTATTAATCTAACATGGTATGTCCTTTTTGCCATGGACAAGTGACAGATGGATCTATCTATTCAAGCAGTTTGTAGTATAACCAACTGAGCCTAGCACCATAATCTTTATTTTTTATTTATGCTTTTGAAAGTACGTCTGAGCCTAATTGAAGAGTTTTTTTCTCATTAACTCAGGAGGCTGAATCTAAGTCAGATGTTAAACAGTCAGAAGAAATAAAATATTTTCAAGACTACAGGAAGAGTTAAGCACTGTGCCCATTAACTACAGTTAAGACTCTTAATAATTTCACTCCAGGAGCTAATTTAGGCAACCCCATAGTATTTAGGACTATACACTGCATTATTTCAAGGATTGCAGTATGTGAATCTGTAAACAAAGTTTCCAGGTCAATTTACATAAAAGTGCAGGGGAAGGTACTTCTCACTATGAAAGTTATGAAGGAAGATCTCAGCACCTATGGAAACATGGTTTGTATCATAGGGTCTAGAGTGTTTTATTTCATTGGGTTTACAATAGGAAGCACTTTTTGCATAAGCAAGTTAAAACATAATTTTACTTTTCCTATCCAAGAGTTTTATTGCCCAGTAGTAATCAGTGCATTTACTGTAGAGTGATAAAGTTGCCTACAAACCTACATTGATTCTAACCTGCTAAAGGCTTCCACATTATCAGTGTAGCTTCACTCTAGGTAACAGTTTGACAAAAAAAGATATCAGAAATTATTTAAAGCAGAGTGATAAAATAAAATAACCAGGTTTTAATCCTATTTGTCACTAACAGGTGACAGATGGATACACCCATTCCAACAGTTTGCACTATAGCCTACTTAATCTAACACCATTATTTATTTATTTATTCATCTATGTATTTGGAGGTAAGTAAAAAACTTTCGCATAGAAAGGAGATTGCCAAGTTCCTACAAAGGTAGGAAACTGGAATTAAATCTTTATATCTTCTTTAGCAAGAAAGAGAAAACATTAACGTGCACATTGGAAGACTTTGGAGAAACAGCGAATACAGTGTGGTTGATCATTTATGTCAGTTTAGGGATGAAAAGGTGACAAAACTCCAGCAAATTCCAAAACCTGCTTCATTGTTATTTTGACATAAGACTGCTGCACTGGACAATAGAGATCATTAGGCTTCAGGAGAAACATGTTTTCTACCTACCTTTGGGCTTAATTGGAGGCCCTTTTTTAATTACTCCAGAAGGCTGAATATAGATCACAAATGAAAAAGTCAGAGGAAAAGAAGATAGACTCAAGACTTCAAGAAGAATAAAAAATCATGCCCTTTGACTACAACACAAGATTCTAGATAAATTTACTACTGGAGTTAACTTAGGTTAATTTTCATAAAAGTACAAAGAACTGATTTTTCTCACTGTGGGAGCTATAGGGAGAAAACACAATCACTTATGAAAATGCGTTTTGTATCCCAGGAGCTAGAGTGCTATGATTATTACTTTTTTTTTTTTGAGTTGGAGTCTCACTCTGTCACCCAGACTGGAGTGCAGGTGGCCACTCCTGGCCACCACAGCCTCGTCCTGCTGGGCTCCGGCGATCCTTCCGCCTCAGCCTTCCAAGTAGCTGGAACTACAGGTACAAGCTACCATGCCCAGCTAATTTTTGATTTATTGTAGAGACGAGGCCTCGCCAAGTTGCCCAGGCGAGTCTCGAACCTGCGTGCTTAGGCAATCCATTCATCTCAGTCTCCCAAAGCGTAGGATTACAGGCTGAGCCACTGAAGCCTGGCTGCTATGATTATTTTATGGAGTACATTTTAAAAAGTACTTTAAGCAAAATGCAAATTAAAGCGTAGTGTTTCTTTTTCTGTTCCAGAAATATGTTACCCAGTCGTTATCAGTTAATCATCAATAAGTGGCACAGTTGCCTACAAATCTAATTTAATGCTAATCTAATCTTCAAAACTATCACATTTTCTGCATAACTTTGTTCTACATAAGGCTTGGGAGATCTGATATCAGAATTTCTTTAAAGTATAAGTAGAAAAAAATAATTAAATAGCTTA
>NW_006970171.1:0-734 GCF_000164805.1 Carlito syrichta | reverse complement strand
AGTTCAAGTCCATCTTTATTACCAGTTTCTGGGTGATCACAGAAAAATCACTTGCTTCCTTGGTCCTCAATTTCTCCTCTGTAAGATGATGTTGGATCAGGTTGGTAGCTATGAAACTTGTTTAGCTGTATCCTCTGTTCAAGTGAACCTTGCTGAGAAGTCTGGTTTTTAATTCATCCTTCTACATCCTGGGCTTGAGGAGAGGATTTAGTGAGCCGAATAGGTCAGGTATCTCCGCTGTATGTGACTGCTTCACTTGGGGGACTTTTCCATCAGTTTCTGCCTCTGCCAAGGCAGCAAGTGGCCGTGTGGAGGATGGCACAGGCCCTGCTGTTGATCTCTGTACTTCTACGGCATTCCATTGCCCTGCCCTGAACCTACCTCTTCCTCTTTTCCTGACTTTCTTGCCTCTCTCTGAGCCGCTTTTCTCTCCCCCGTCCTTGTTTTTCCCTTCTGGACTCCTGTAGATTCAGAACATTCTGAAGGTGCTGGTGTCTTAACAGCTCCAATGGGGTAGCACTCTCTCCATTGGACAAGTGGAAGGTGAGGCAGTGTGGATACCCCTGTCTAGCTTGATCTCTGCTGCTGTGCATGCCCCCGAGGCTTCTCTGGTTTGGGGGATACTTTTCCTCTGGCTTATGTTGCTGCCATTAACCCTCAGCCTGTTGATATTCTCATCTTCACCTTAGTTGATTGGGGTTTTTTTCCCTTCCCCCCATCTCTTTGATCATCTG
>NW_006970170.1:0-5908 GCF_000164805.1 Carlito syrichta | reverse complement strand
AATTTCCTTTTCTTCTTGATTGCTCTAGCTAGGACTTCCAATAGTATCTTGAACAGGAGGAGTTGAGAGTGGATACACTTGTTTTTGTTTCAATTTTCAGAGGAAATGCTTCCAAATTTTGAGAGGCATATGGCCTGTGGGTTTTAATCATAGATGGTTTCTACTGTTTTGAGGAATGTTCCTTTTTTTCATAGCTATTCAGGGTTTTTAACAAGAATGGATGCTGGATTTTATCAAAAGCCTTCCCTGTATCCAATAATGTGATCATGAAATTCTTGCTTTCACATCTATTAATGTATTAAATTACATTTATGGCCTTACAAATGTTGAACCAGCCCCGCATCCCTGGAATGAAGTAACTTTGTCATGGAGGATGATTCTTGAAATGTGTTGTTAGATCCTATTTGCTTTGATCTTGTCGCGAATTTTTGCATCTATTTTTTTTGTTTGTTTGTTTTTTGAGTTGGAGTCTCATTTTGTCACCCAGACTGGAGTGCAGTGGCCGCTCCCGGCCACCGCAGCCTCAACCTGCTGGGCTCCGGCGATCCTTCCGCCTCAGCCTTCCTAGTAGCCAGAACTACAGGCGTGTGCTACCACGCCCAGCTGATATTTTTTGATTTTTTTATTGTAGAGATGAGGTCTTGCTCCCCAGGTGGGTCTCGAACATGGGCTCAGTCAATCCACTCACCTCAGCCTCCCAAAGGTACAGGATTACAGGCCGAGCCAATGAGCCTGGCTTGAATCTATGTTTAACAAGGAAATTGGTCTATCATTCTCTTTCCTTGTGGGTTTTTTTTTTTATACCAGATTTGGGTATTATTATTGATATTTAATTTTTGTGGGAAACTTTGTTAGGATTAAGTCAATTTCCTGGGTTTTTATAGGTCTTTTAGGGGTTTCAATTTACTTTTGTTTCAACCTTGAGAGATTGTGTGATGCCAGAAAGTTCTCCATTTCATTTAGGTCTTGAGATTATTTCCTTACAGTTGTGTATCCTACACTCTATTAAGCTTTTGAATTTATTTGGGATTAGTTGTGGCTTTATATTTATGTTTTTAATTGTGTTTATTTATGCTTTTTCTATCTTTTTCTTAGTCTGTCTAGAGGTACGTCAATAATATTTACTCTTTCAAAAACACTAGCTTTTTGTTTTGTTGATCTTTTCTATGATATTTTTGCCTTCCATATCCTATAGTTGAACCTTTTTCTTGATGATCTGGATTCTTCTGCTGAAGTTAGGGGTTTGGTGGTCTTGATTTTCCAGCTCTCTTAGGTGAGATGTTAGCCTGTTCACTTGTCATCTTTCTGTTTTCTTGATGTGGGTGTGTGTAGGGCTGTACATTTACCTTTCAGTACTGTTTGTATGGCACTCCAGAGGTTCTGGTAAGATGTGTCTTTGTTTTCATTAATTTCCAGGAATCTTTTAATTTCTGTCTTGGTATCTGTGTTGGTCAAAAAGTCGTTCAGCATTCTGTTGTTTAGCATCCATGTATTTGCATATTTTGGGGGATCTTGATGTCAATCTTTTTTTTATTCCATTGTGGTCTGAGAAGGTCTTATGGAATTTGTTTATATTTGATTTATGGCCAAGAATATGGTCGATGTTGGAGTATTAGTAGATAGTATATTCTGTGCTAGGATGAAGTGCTCTGTAGATATCTGTTGAATCCATTTGGTCAAGCACCAAGTTGAGGTAGCTGAACTCCTTATTGAATTTTTGCTTGGATGATCTATCTAAGGTTGTTAGTGGGGTGTTTAAGTCTCCAGTTATGATAGTGTTAGAGTCAATGTCCTGTTTTAGTTTACTAAGTAGTTTATAAATCCTGGTGCATCTGTGTTGGATGCATATATGTATGGATATATCTTGCTGGTGGAGTGAACCTTTTATCATTATACTATATCCTTCTGTATCCTTTTAATTTCTGATAGCTTGGAGACTGTTTTTTCTTAGAATCACAACTCCTGTCATGTTTGTTTCCTGTTCACTCAATGTTTGCTTTCTATCCTCTAACTTTGTAGATTGGTGTACTTTTTATTGATATGTGTTTCCTGAAGGCAGCATATTGTTGGGCCATGCTTTTTATCCAATAGTATTCTATGTCTTTTCAGTGGTATATTTAGTCCATTCACCTTCACGCTAATTATTGAAATGTGAGAGTTCATCTCTGCCATGAGACTTTTATAAGTTTTTTTTTTTTTTTTTTGGTTTTCCTTTAACTTTTGCATTGATAAATGTGTTTGTTTTCAATTCTGCAGAAACATTGTATGCTCTGTTGGCTTTGTGTTTTCTTGTTCTCTTGTGAAGTGCTTGGTAATACATTTTCGTTTCCTTTCTTCTGTGCTTAAGACTTCCTTAGTTATCTCCTGTAGAGCTAGTCTAGAAGTAGCATAATCTCTTAGGATTTGGATATCTAGGAAGGGTCTTAATTTTCCATCTCTAATGAAACTTAGCTTAGATTGGTAGAAAGTTCTTCACTGGAATTGGTTATACTTGTGAACTTTGAAGATTGAAAGCTGTCCATTCTAGCCTATAGTGTTTCTGTGGATAAGACTGGTGCCATTCTAATTGATCTTCTCTAGTAGGTAGTTTGTTCTTTGTCTCTTACTGCATTTAAATTTTTTTCTTTTTATATTTAATTTGTTTTAGCAAATTACTATGTGTCTAGAAGTTGGTTTCCTTATTTGGTATCTTGCAGAAGTTCTGTGGCTCTCTGGTGTTTTGATGGTTGTGTCTTTGATGAGATGAGGGAAGTTTAATTGCATAACCTCAGGGGATGGTTGTTCCAGGATGTTTTCTGTCTTCCTTTGTACTTCAAGTATACTGATCAGATGTAGGTTTGGCTTCTCAATATAATTGTACATTACTTGGAGGATTTGTTCTGCTTTTTAAGCTACCTTTCTATGTTTTAATAGACTGGGTATTCCATATTTTGATCTTCAAGCTCTGATATTCTGTCTTCTGCTTGATTAATTTTGCTTTCCATACTTGTCAGTTTATTTATTTCTTTCTACTTCTTTTCATTATTTTATTTCTTTTTTGTGTGTGTGTGGTTGACATCTCTATTCCCATTTCCTCCATTTTTTCTTGTCTTTCCTGATTTTTGTTTATCCTTTCCATCCATTCTTTGATTTTGGCATTTGTTGTCTGAGACCAGGCATTCTGGGAGCTCTCTATTGTGTGATCTCAAATGTCTGCATTTCGGGGTGCTACCTTTTTTAAGACTCTGGGTGTTGCCTGTGTTCTTCCATTGATTTTTCTTCATTTGTGACAGATTTTTATTTCTATTTATTTCTGTTACTCAGTGAGAGAGGGAATACATTTACTTTGGTTATTAGCTTATGTTCACTAAGCAGAGTTTCTGGATTTGTGCAACTTTGAATTTGGACTGAGAATGTACAGCTGTGCTGTCTTTGCAGTTTTGAGGTTAAATAAGGTATGTTGTGGGGAGTTGAGAGCCAAAAGCTACCAGTAGATCACAATGTTCACTACCTGGGGTGTGAGTTCCCTGGTAAGAACTTCCCACCACTACCCAATGTGTACATGCGATGTGAACATATGTGTGCCACCTTGTAGCGGGAAGACAGAGAGGCCGTGACTCTGAGGTTATTTTAGGAAGTATCAGTTTTATTAGCACTGGCATGACTCAGTGGGCTAATACTTCAAGGCCGAGCACCCCAGGAAGGGAGAAGAGGGGTCTTATACTTTAGTTTAGGCAAGGGAGGGGTCAGGTTGAATGAGTATACATTTTCTTTGGAATTTACAGGATTGTACTCAGCAAAACCAGATTTTCAAAGAACAAATGGTCTCATCTCCGGGATATGCATATTAAGCAGGGGTTGCAAACTGATAACTTCACAAAGAGGATTTGAGTTAAGGTTGTAAATTGATTACTATTTAGCATTTCCAGGAAAGCCTCAAGCAAAACCTGTCTAGCAGGTTTTCAGAGCTTGCAGATTGATCTTTAAAAGGAATACTTTTAACTGTCATCAGCCCCTCTCTGCTACAACCTAAGTCCAAAATAATATAAGAGAAGAAAAAAGTCTAATTACCCAGAGGACAGTAAGTTGGTGGGCTTGAGTCTTCTGTACTAGGTCAAAGTACCTGGTTCCCTTCTTGCATTATCACCACAGCCATTGTTGAGAGTAACTGGCCTGATGCCAAATAGGTGGCAGTGATGAAGCCTGGGGCCAAACTCCTAGCAGTGGCCATTCCCTGCAGCTTCCTCTAAGATTTGTCTTGTTAGTTTCTGAAGATGACACCTGTTTCTGTGCCAGAGGCATTGCTGGAAACAGAGCTGCCTCACTATTCATTGCTTCACCAGGAGAGTCTGAGGCTCTAGTTCCAAGGTCTCCACTCAATCAGACAGTTGAAGACCCACTTACACATGTACTTATACACAAATTCATCCTTGCACACACTCACACAGAGACTTGCAAACTCCAACCAGCTCCGTTGCCCTCCTAGATCCAATAAAATGAGATTTTCTTAAATTTTCATCATAGGTGTTTGGAGTATTGAACATTTCTTGGCCTCTGGGTGCCCAAGCATCCTCCCTATGCATCTCTCAATACTTGCAGATCATAGGATAACAAAGACTGGGGCAGAAACAACTGGGTCTTCTAAAGTGCTGAACATGGAGGATTTGAACTGTTAAGTGAGGGGCTCCACATAACTCTTTAGTGATAAAAATTCTGGGGAGGAAGCATCCATGTGAGACAGCTGCAAATTTATCTGCATTGGGTCGGAAATTTTCAAAACGTCTCAACCTGTAATGGCTTTGCATACTTTCCCAAGATTCCCTGGATACTGATCCAAGCTCTTACCAATGGGTTGCTCCTGGATCATGGTATGTGTCTGCCTCAGTCAGGTATAGAATGGACACTAGGTGCTCAGTTCTCTGCCACCTGCTGCTCTGATCCCTGGTGAGGAAAGACACTATGAGAGCATCCCACTTGATGATGAAATTTTTTTCTTTTCATTGTAAGATGAATTCTGTGAATTGTGACTTCTCCCAGAGCACTCACACATTTAGGTTGTCAGAGAAGATTGTGGTCATGATATTTTAACCTGAGATACAATTTTTTTCTGTGATTGTTATTTTTTAATTTCAGTTGGCAATGGGGTCATAGTATTCCCCAAATTTGAAGTCTACAGACAAAGCAGAAGCATCACTATCGTGAAAACTTTTGTAGCTACTTGATTTTGCACCAACAAAAACCAGGGCAGCTTTCCAATCTTATCATATCATATATACTAATTATAATCTGTACCTTGGTGTCCTGGTCAGGATAAGTGATGATGATTCTAGGACAAATTTTGACCCCACAGTCAGCAGGCTGAAGACTGATGATACAGCATATGATTACTATCAACAACATAAAAACTTGCCTGTCACAGTGTGACAACCCTGAACAAAGAGAGTGCACTGATCCAGCTACATTCTCTAGCACAAACGAACAATTCATAAGTGGGAGGTCTGGTGGACATCTCAGAAAGAGTCTTTGGAATATTGCTTTGTGCCATCACAAAAGACATGAACTGGAACTATACAACTTTGGCTGGAATTTTGACTGTTTCACCTTATAGCTATGTGATTTTCACAATACTAGTGAAACTTTCTTTTTTTGGTGTTTCCATATGCAAATAAAAAGATTACACTGTGGGGCTATACTATTTAAATACATTTAATATATGAAATGTGTTATAATATTGAATGGCAAACATAGAAAGCATTCAGCAAGTATTACTTATCATCATTATTTTGCTTCACCTTATGATTATATAGATACAATATTTCCCACCTTATTTTTTATTTTGATTTATTTTATTATTTAAACATTGTTTTGTAACTTCCACTTTGTAAAATGGTGAAATAGAGTTATCAGAATAAGCCTGGTAAGATCAACT
>NW_006970169.1:0-772 GCF_000164805.1 Carlito syrichta | reverse complement strand
TCAGGCTAGAAAATTCAGCTGGCTAGCTAGTTAGCTAGCTAGTTAAGTCAGCTGGCTGGATAGTTAAGTCAGCTAGTTAAGCAAGCTGTCTAGACATCTGGCTAGCTAGTTTAGTCACCTAGTTAAGACAGCTTGCTAGTCAGCTGGATACATAGTTATCTAAATAGTTAAGTCATATGGCAAGCATGCGGGATATATATTTAAGTCTGCTGGCTAGCCCCCTGGTAAGCTAGTGATCTGAACTAGTTAAATCAGCTGAATAGCTAGCTGGCTAACGAGTCCAGTCACTTAGTTGAGTCAGCTGGCTAGCCAGCTTGCTAGCTTGTTAAGTCAACTAGTTAATTCAGCTTGCTAGCCAGCTGGCTAGCTAGGTAGCAAGCTAGTTAAGTCAGCTGACTAGCCAGCTGGCTGGCTAGTTACATCAGCTAGTTACTTCTGCTGGCTTTCCAGTTGGCTAGCTAGGTAGCTAGCTAGTTGAGTCAGCTGGCTAGCCAGCTTGGTAACTGGTTAAATCAGCAAGTTAATTGAGCTGTACAATCAGCTGGCTAGGTAGTCAAGTCAGATAGTTAAGTCAACTGGCTAGACTGCTGGCTAGCTGGTTAAGTCAGCTAATTAAGTCAGCTGGCCATTCAGCTTTCTATCTAGATAGCTAGTTACTTAAGTCATCTAGTTAAGTCAGCTGGGTAGCTAGGTAGCTAGCTAGTTAAGTCAGCTAGATAACTCAGCCAGCTATCTAGGTAATACACTTCCTTAAGTCAGCTAGTTAGCCAGT
>NW_006970168.1:0-1127 GCF_000164805.1 Carlito syrichta | reverse complement strand
CAAAAAAATAATAAATAAATAAATGAAAGCTGTCAAACTTGCAACTGACTTTATTTGCTTATTCTATATTTATTTATTGTTTCTTTGAAAATGGTTACAATTCTTGATTGGGCCTAGAAATGTTCATTATGCAGGGAATGATTGTTTAAAATTTCATAATACTCCAATGATAACTCCTTTTCCCTTTAATACGTTGGAATACATGGCATAATTCTGCCTTTAAAATTGACAACTACTGTGTTTCTCACATAAATTCTGAATGTTTTATTCAGCACAAATTGAAAGTTGTTGGAATGCCAGATCTATATGATTCTTAGAAAATTGAACAATGAGTTTCAGTGTACCTAAGTGCTATTCAGAAGGCAAAATGCATAATAAATCTTAAAAATTTTAGAAAATAAAACAGTATCGTGATTTAATATAGGTTTTTCCATTCTTAAAATTTGTGTACATTTTCTTGGTGCACTCTGTATTTTCTACTTGTTAACTTTGATTAAATATTACAGATATGCCATCCTTAGAGATAAGATACCCTCATATATTTGAAGGAAATATAAAATCACATTCCCTTTATATTTTAATCCAATTTATATTTTTAAAATTATATTTCCATTGAATATCCTAGTATTTTCTCTACCTAAGACATAATGCTGTACTCTGTAACAAAGAGTCCGATTATTCTGATACTTTTAATCACCAAGCATTTACAATGAGACACACAGAAAGAAGAGAATTTGGGGCCCAATATATATAATCCAAAGTAACATGGAAATGTACAATGTAGTAAGAATTTGTGCTCTGCTTTAGTATAAAAATTAAGATAATTGAAAAATTTGGAAAAGTGATTATGATCTTAGCAAAAGCAATGTTCAAATCCTGTAGGAAAAACTGCTCAAAGTCTTACACAATACTCAAAAAATCCAAAAGTTTCTAAACTGAAGAAAGTGCTAAAATATTATTTTGTTGTGCTATAACGAAGCCTCAAAAGGACTCCGTGACCATAATAATAAAACACAATCTCTTGGGTAACCTCCACAGGCCCCTCACAATTTGGGAGTTTCTCAGTCCTCTCAATAAACACTGCTTTAAAAAAAAAGGCTACCTCCTTTAGAGCTTCTTGCATGGTC
>NW_006970167.1:0-6433 GCF_000164805.1 Carlito syrichta | reverse complement strand
TGACCATTGAGCCAAATTAACAACTAAAGTTCATTTCTTGCATTAAAATTCACTCTTTGTGTTACTTTGTTTTTGTTTGTTTGTTTGTGGGTTTGTCTTTTGTGTATGTTTGTGAAACAGGGTCTCATCCAGTTGCCCAGACTGGAGTGCAGTGGCACAATTACAGCTCAAAGCAACCTCAAACTCCTGGGCTCCAGTGATCTTCCAGCTTCATTCTCCATCACAGCTAGGACTACAGGTGCATACCACCATGCCAAGCTAATGTTTTTGATGTTTTGAAGAGATGAGGTTCTCACTATGTTACCTAGATTGGTCTCGAACTCCTGGGCTCAAGCAATCCTCCCACTGTTTATGGGTTTTGACAAACGTATAATGACGTGTTCACCATTTTAGTATAATACAGAGCAGTTTTACTGCCCTGTATATCTTTTGTGCTACACTTTCTTATCCCTTTTTCCCTCCTTCTGATTCCCTGGCAACCACTGATCATTTCTACTATTTCTTTAGGTTTATCTTTTTCAGAATGACATGCAGTGGGAATACAAAGTAAGTAGAATTTTTAGGTGAGGTTCTTTTGCTTATTATGAATTTAGAGTTATTTAATAAAGTGTCATAACGATAGTTTATTTCTTTGTATTGCTGAGTAATACTTCATTGTGTGAATGTACCACATCTTGTTTGTCTATTCACTTATTCTATGACATCTTGGTTGCTACCAAGTTTTGGCGACTTTGAATAAAGCTGCTATAAACATTTGTGTGCAGGTTTTATAGTGGGAATAAATTTTCAACTCATCTGCTTTTTTTTCTTGTTTCAATTCACACTAGGGAGTGTGATTGCTGAATTTATAGCAAGAGTATGCTTCATTTTGTAAAAAAAAAACTGGCAAACTGGCTTTCAAAGTAATTGTACCATTTTGCATTCCAATGAGCAAGGAATGTTATTCAACATTCTCACCCACTGTGGTGTTGTTCCTATTTTGCATTTCTGGCATTCTCATTGGTGTGTGGTGGTATCTCATTGTTTTAACTTGCAAATCCCTAGTGAAATGTGATACTGAGTATTTTTTCACCTGACTGTTTGCTCTCTATACATCTTTACTGGTGAGTTGTCTAATCAGTTGAAGGTCTTAGAACAAAGTCTAACGTTTCTTGGAGAACAAGAAATTCTGCCAATGCCTGCAGCATCAACTCCTCCCTGAGGTTCTAGACTGATAATCTACCTGGTTAGTCATTTCTTCAAGTCAAATTTTAGGCTTGTAAGCCCTCATAATTTTGTGAGTCATTCTTTATAAAAGTTCACCTTTCTCTCTCCCTCTTCACACACAGCTATATATATATTTTTACTTAATATTTACAAAGAAAGAATCATTAGCATAGACTTTCATATTTACCTGCATAGTTACCTTAACTGAGGCTCTTTATTTCTTTACATCTTTGCATGGATTCAAGTCACCAACTAACCTGAAAGACTTTTCCAGCTTGAAGGATTTCATTCAGTATTTCTTATAAGAATGTCTGCTAACAATGAATCTTTTAAGTTTTAGTTTATATGTGAATCTTTTAAGTTTTAGTTTATGTGTGAACAATGAATCTTTTGTTTTAGTTTATATATATATACAAGATATCTCTATGGATATAGAATTCTTGGTTGACGGTTGTTTTATATTAACACTTTGAATATAACATTTCACTGCCTTCTGATATTCATGGTTTCTGAAGAGAAAGAATGTATTGATCTTATTGAAGGTTCTTTGTCCCATCTTTCTTACTACCAAGATTCCATCTTTGTTGTTGTATTTAGAAAATCTGATTATGATATATATTGGGGAACCACTCTTTGAATTTATTCTAAAAGAAGAAAAGCTTAATTTTTGTGTTCATTGAGCTTTTTGAATGTGAGCATTAATGTCTCATCAAATTTGGAGAGCTTGTGGCCATTATTTCTTCAAATGTTATTTCTTGTCTTTTACTCTCTCCTTCCCTTTTGGTACTCCCACCATGCATGTATTGGTAGGTTTGACAGTGGCTAGTATCCTGAGTTTCTGGGTTTTTTTTTTTTTTTAATTATTTTAGTTGACCAGACATGGTGGCTTATCCTGTAATCCCAGTACTTTGGGAGCCCAAGGTGAGAGGATTGCCTGAGCCCAGGGGTTCAAGACCAGCCCGGGCAACTCAGTGAGACCTCATCTCTAAATAAAATCACAAAAATTAGCCAGGCGTGGTGGCATGTGTCTGTATTTCAGCTACTTGGAAATCTGAGGTGAAAGGATTGCCTAAACCCAGCAGGTCGAGGCTGCAGTGGCCATGAGCACAACACTGCACTCCAACCCTGGGCAACAGAGTAAGACTCCAACTCAAAAAAAAGATTATTTTTGTTTCTTTCTGTTTCTCACATCAGATAACCTCAAGTTTGCTGGTTCTTTCTTCTGCCACTGAAATCTTCTACTAAGCTGCTATAGTAATTTTTTTTTTCTTTTTAGTTACCGTGCTTGTGAAGAAAAAACAATTTTTCCCCTTATGCACCACTCAACACAACACTTCACCTCTGGTCACCAAAATATGTAAGGAATTTTTTCCTTATCCACAATCAGTTCTCAAGTGGACATCAACTGAATGCTCAATAATTCAATTTAATTGTCAGATATCTGTTGATAGTGTCAGATTCCACAGGTTAAGGGCCCAGTCTTACAAGACTACTTCTGACTTCAGATGCCAGTTACAAGCCCCTGGTTGTGACCTATGCTGTTGACTGACTGGCTATAAATCAGGGATCACACAATCCCTTTATTTGATTTAATTAATTTGCTAGAAGGGCTTATGACCTCAGAGAATCACTTATTTACATTTGTTGGTCTATTAATAAAGAATAGAATAAAGCATACAGATGAGCAGCTAGATGGAAGAGATTCATAGGCCAATGTCTGGGGGAAGGGGCACAGAGCTGGCAAGTCCTCCACGGGGTGCACTTTCCTTCTGGAACCTCCACACGCTCAGCTACCTGGAATTTTTCTTGGATCATATATTTTTGAATTTTTATGGAGGCTTCATTAATAGTTAATAATCAATGACTGATTCAATTATTGGCCATCGGTAAAAAGTCAAACTTCAGCTGCTGTCTTCTCTCCAGAGATTGAAGATGAGGCTGAAAGTTTCAAGCCTCTACTCATATGGTTGGCTTCCCTGGCAACTAGCCCACCATCCTGAGGCTGTCTGTGAACTGTCAAGCACCAGTCATCTCATTAGTATGCAAAATGACACTTCACACCTCAGAGATTCCAAGAGTTTGTAAGCTGTGTGCTGGGAACCAGGAGCAGAGATCAAATATATTTTTATTATATCACAAATCCCAGTTCACTCCCTGATCTCTGGCCATTTACCACTTATAACAAAAGAATATACAATCAAAAGATATTAGTCCATGGCTAGAATTTAATTTGGTCATTAATAAATTTTCCAGTCCATCATCATATTGCATAAAAATGTCTCCCAGGGTGAAGCTACTCAGGTTTTTGGCTTCTGTTCAATCTTGTTAGGTTTTTTTTTTGCATATATATTTTATATTAAAGATGTGGGGTACAAGTCAAGATTAGGTCTACAAGATTAGGTCTACATCATACAGGTAAAGTTTGGGCCTCCTGTTGGTCCCCAATTTGCCTCATTTGAGATCAGGTACCCTTATTGAATCTTGTTAGGTTTTTTAAAAGCAGAAGTAGTATCAGCAATATGACTTCACTCCTCTTTCAAGCATCTGGCATAAGTGAGCTGGAAGATAATATCATCTTTCCCTGAGTCTCTTTGGAGGTATTAATGTAATATTGTATTTTCCTTATTATGTAAGCTGTTTATTCATTTCTTACCCTTAGCTACTATTCTTTTTTCTCTTCACTTATACTTTTCAACTCTCGAATTTCTATTTAGTTCTTTTTTTTTTTTTTTTTTTAGTAATACTTATCTCTTTATTGATATCCTCTGGTTGTTAACACAGTGTTCTCATGCTTCCCTTAACTTGTTTAGACATAGTTTCCTTGAGTTTTTTTTTTTTTTAACGTATTTACAATGGCTAATTTAACATTTTTGTCTGGAAAGTCCAACATCTGCTTTTCCAGGTACATTTTTCATTGACTGTTTTTGGTTGTTTTGTTTCTATTCTTGAGCCATACTTTTTTATTTTCTTGCCTATTTAATTTTTTTAACTGAAAATTTAAATAAAATAATGTGGTAAGGGGAAAATAAAGTTTTCTCTCCCCTTATTCCCCCCCCAGGTTTGTTGTTAATTGTTACTGGTTGTTGCTGCTTCTACTCTTTGTGTTCAGTGACATTCCAGAATTAATGCTGTCAAGTTTGTATTCTTTGTTGCTGGTGGCCACTGAAATCTCTGGTTGGTTGCCCTAGTACTTTACATCATTAAGTCTCCCAGGTTTGACAAGGGGCTTTCTTGTTTATTGCAGAATGTGTCTAATGTTTAGGAAAGCAGTTTTTAACTCTGCCTTAGCTTTCACTTCCCATTCACACATGAATGTAAGGTCAGCCCAAAGTGAGAGCTAGGTCTTCACAGATCTTTCTTGTTCAGTCCTGCATGTGCATATGACCTTCTAGGTTCCCAGAAATAAGCTAGAGTTTTTCAAAACTCTCTTTGAACATCTCTGTATGGAGCTTTTTTTCTTTTAAGTTTTTTGGTCAGCTTCTTATTTGACCTAGCTTTTATTGAAACTTCGGTCATCTAGGATATTAAACAGGTACCATTAACTGTTTTGAAGGCTGTTCTAACTTAGTAAGTAAGCTCCCAGTCAGGTCACCTAGGAACAAGCCCTATGAGGGGGGTTTCCAGTGAACACTCAGACAAGTCTCAATTCTGAAAGGACAATTCTCTGTGGAGAGCTATTCAAACTACCCTCTGCTGCTGGTTTTGTAGGCTGTTGTTTTTAAAGGCTACTGTAGAGCTGAGACTCCAACAAATTAAAATGCCATTTTCCAAAAGAATTTTTTAATAAACTGTCTTTGGATTGTTGCAAGACTTTGCTTAATACTCAGAGTCCTGAAAGAGTTCATTTTGGCAATTTTTACTATTGTTCTTTTTGCTTGTAGAAAGGAAGAGATTTTCAAATGTCCTTCCTCAGCCATTTTGCTAACATTACATAAAAATCGTTCTTAATCATGTGGATAATGGTAATTTTGAATACATTGTGAACTTACGTGACAGTCACTTTACTCAAAGCTAATTGCTTATATACTATGTCTTCTTATTTAATTCTCAAAATAATACCAGTTTTCATAAGTTTGGTAAAATTGAGAACATTTTTCTTAGGAAACTTCCCAAGCTCACAGCAGTCATGCTGCTTGCTAATGACAGAAAAGAATCACCTTCCTTTGCCTCCAAATGTTAAGTTCTTAGCATCAGTAGTGTTAAAATGTTTGTGTTTAAGCCCCTTTTATAAACGAGAAGTTTTGGCAAGCTCTGTGAGACATTAAATGATAAAAATTAGATTCTTTAAAAAAATACCTCTTATAAATAGAAATATCAACTTTGTAACTCCTTATTAATGTTCCACTATTTACATATTTCCCCAATGATACCTTCTGCAAATTCAAAAGACTTAAGCTATGCCCAACTTAATGCACAAATCATCATTTTGATGTAGCTCTATACTAAAAATATATTTCACTTCTCCCGTCAGTCCTGTCTATTATATATTAAACTATCCACTCAGTTCAAAATTTAGGCACACAGATATCATTGTATAACTTGCATCCTACAGTGTAAAAAGGATGCCTTTTGCTGAGCAACCTTTGCTACAACATCTGTAAAGAAACAGAGTTTACATAAACTGGCATGATAGTGTTTATTATTTTTTAGAAAAAAAAGATATAAGATACTCACATGGTCAGTTTCAAAAAAAGATCATCTAACAGTATGACTTAGAGTTTTTCATCTTTGTTTTTGTTTTCCTTATTTTGTTTTAGAAAATAAAGGTAAGAGCATTTATGTAAATTTCCCAGTTAAAAACATCTAAAATGAATTTAGAAAAATGTAAGCACAATTTAAGCACCATTGGTAGTGTCATTATTACTGTAATTTGGTTGCTAGCTGTGCTCACTGACACTATAACTTTTTAATTTTGGCTCTTAGAAAATGAATTCAGAACCTAACACTTTAATTCTCCAGATGTCTATTTCCAAGCCAACATACTCAAAAATCATAGGGCTTCCACATGACAAAAATGACCTTCAAAGTTAGAATTTATCTTTTAGTAGTATGTTACAAAAAATAAGTAGTTTGAAACATACTTTAGGTAGCCCACCTTTCATCAACATTCAGAAAATACCCTTATGTTGCCTTTTCCATATACACATGTATTCATACATACAGAAAAAACAAACTATAGAATGCTACAAGTTGCCATCATAAAATCTTTCCAAATGTAATTTTTAAA
>NW_006970166.1:0-921 GCF_000164805.1 Carlito syrichta | reverse complement strand
TCAGCTCGTTCAGGTGAGGCTGCTTGTTATGTGACAGCTCATTGCTTTGCAGCTTTTACTGTCATGGGTATTCCTAAATCTATTAAGACTGACAATGGCCTGCTATCGCTAATTTTTGTGCCACTCTTCAGATTTCCCATTCCACCAGAATTCCCTAAAATCCTCAAGTACAAGGTATTGTTGAAAGAGCTAAAAGAACGTTGAAGGTGCGATTGTAAAAAATTAAAAAGGGGGATTATGGACATTTCTCTCCACATACTCTGTTGGCACATGTTTTATTAATTATCAATTTTTTCAACTTAGACCATGATGGAGTGTCAGCGGCAGGGCATTTCTGGCACCCATGACCTAAGGCGGAGGCCTTGGTTCACTGGAAAAATCCAATGACAGGGTCATGACAGGGACCTGATCCTATACTCATTTGGAGACGAGGCAGTGCTTGTATTTTTCCTAGGAATGTGGAAGGTCCCCAATGGCTCCCAGCCCAGCTCATCTACCCCTACTCCAGTCCCCCGTTTCCACATGCAGGTGGGGACACTGATTCCCCCATTCAGGAAGAGGACCATCGTCCCACTGGGAACGGTGCCGGTTCAACGGACCCCTTGCTCCGGGATGACACGACAGAGCAGGACCCCGGTGTGGGGAAAACTGAAAGCACTGACCTCCTAAGCTGTATGTCTGGTACAGAAGCATGGCCTGCTACCCTGTTCCTGGTTAAGATGGCTGTGGTCGCCTGCCAGGTGAGTGTGGTGGCAAGTGACAAATCCCCATATTGGGCCTTTGTGCTTTACCCCCCCCTTTAAGGACGGTGGTCTGGGATGATCCCTCAGACCCTCTATATGTTAGCAATGCTTCTTTACTTGGTTACCCTTCTCCTGACTCTATTATTCCACAATGGGTGGATGGATTTTCTTATGAAGG
>NW_006970165.1:0-764 GCF_000164805.1 Carlito syrichta | reverse complement strand
TAGAGAAAACACATTGTGATAAATTACATGCTATAAAGATTCTTAATGGATACATTGTCACAAATTTGAGGGAAGACTGACAGTATTTCATCACGGTTAGAGCAATGATCAAAACAAAATAAATCCTTCTGGGTTTGAAGTCAAAACTGTATGTAACTAAAAGTATAAAAAGAACTTGAAAAGAAAAATAAATCGGCATCTGTCTTGCAAAACAACAGAGTCAGTGTCCAAGTTTTGTTCTATGCCGACATTGTTCCTTCTTCAGGAAATCCTGACCAGTTGGAGCTGGATTCTGGCAAGTGGTACCCCAACAGGGACCTGCAAGTAAAGACTTACTTTAATCAGAACGAATAGGACCTTACCCAGGGTGCTGCAGACCCCTCTGTACAGACAGGTGGAGCTAGAAATGGTAAGGAGTTTTAGAGCTGTGACACGATCATTGACCGGAGTGAACCTAAAGAAAGAAATTGTTCATAAGTATTTTGATGCATGTGCTTTCTAAAAGAGAAATTAAAGTTTCCTCTACACGATCATCTTGTTTTCTCCATTTTGTGCAAGAACAGTGCCCCTGGATCCCTGAAGAAGGCATCGTTAATTTAGAAACATGGAAAAAGTTTTGGTAAAAATTGAAATTGTATTACACTGTCCTCAGTCCAGAACGAGTGCCTGTAAATACTTTTGAATTGTGGAATATAATTAGACATGGCTTAGATCCAGACAAAATGTTGATAAAATGTCCATTAGAGTAAAAGAGGAACCAGGAG
>NW_006970164.1:0-1166 GCF_000164805.1 Carlito syrichta | reverse complement strand
TGATAAATAGACACAGGCCCATATCTGAGTGATAGACTGGGCAGGGAGTCCAGATCTGAACTGCCCTTCACAGCAGGCCAGAGGCAACTGACCCTAACTGTGAACAAATCTACCAGCCTGCATGACAACTAGAAATCAGAAATGAAAGGACATTGGACTTAAAAGAAAAGTCTCAGAATGTGCTTGGTTGGTTCTATTAGTTTAATGACTTTATTATATTCCTTTTGTTTTGTTCTTTTTTTAATTTCTCTGTAAACCACATCTTTGTAGAGATAAGGAATAATAAGGAAGTTGGTTGGCTTGTATCATTGTATCCTTTAGTTTTTTCATATGGTTGTTGGTTAGTTTGTAGTCGTGGTAATTGTTTTTCTTTTTATTTATTTCAGTCTTTGTGTCTATCTTCACTTGTTAGTTGGTATGCTCATCTGCTATCCCTCTCACTTCTCTAAGTCTCCAACCCCCTTCTTCCCCCGCACTGCCTGCTCCCTTCTATTCCTTCTGTTAACCTAATTTTGCTTTCAGGGAGTAAACCTACAACCCCACTGCATGGACAGATTCCAAGGCAGTGGGAAGTGGATTTCAGATTATCCATGCACCTATCAGCAGATACCAGGATCTGCAGATAGATTTTGAATCACATCTCCCCCTTAATTAAATCTAAAAAATGCAGAAATGACCACCCATAAGCTACAGTCCAACTCGAGAATTGAACAAAGCAAGAGGATATACATAAGAAAGAACAGGAGATTGAACAAACAGAAGTAAAAGCAACACCTCCACACCTGTTCAAAAGATATAGGTCTCACACAGACCCCTAAGAGGTCAGACACTGAGAAAACAGATTTTGGAACACAAACAATGAAGAGCCCCCAAAATGACTGGTCACAAGCAACAAACCCAGACATCAAGAGAATAATAGAGAAAATTAAAAAAAAAAAACTGAGGACAGACAAGAGGAAAATAAGAAGGAGCTGATGACAGAAATAACAGCAGTACAGAATACTGTGAAGGAAATAAATAACCAACTAATAAGAATGGAAAGCAGAATTAGTCAAGCAGAAGAATCTCAGAGCTTGAAGACCAAAATACAGACCTAACCCAAACTGTCAAAAACATAGAAAAGAAGCTTAAAAAGACAGAACAAAACCTTCAGCAGATGAATGATT
>NW_006970163.1:0-511 GCF_000164805.1 Carlito syrichta | reverse complement strand
GATATTTCCTGGTGACCTAGAATTCCAGTTGCTTGGATATCAAGAGTAAAACTCCCATGAAGTTCTTCAGGAAATGGAACCCAAGGTTCCGGGTCCCCTTTTCAAAAAACACACTAAAAATGTGGCGACATAGAAGCCCAGATTGCTGATTAAACCTTATCAAGAGACTTCGTAGATTTTCGCGATTGAGAACTCTAAGAACCGGAGTCCCTTTCCATTCTCAGCACGATGCCCTGATTTTCCCTGTCCATGTGCATTCCAAACTCTGTGTACAAAAATGCAGATGCCCAGATGTTTCCTAGGGACGTGGAATCCTTGAATTCTAGTTACGTTTTAATAATTCGTACTAAATATTTGGCAACTGCAAAACCTTCTTACTTTCTCCAAATAAAGTTCAAACGGAAATTTACGATTTACCAAGTTCATCTTAAGACCAAAGTTACACCCAAATATGGCAAGATGATACTTATTTCCCGGAATCTGGCCTTAATTGTCCCGAGGAAGCTAAGGG
>NW_006970162.1:0-755 GCF_000164805.1 Carlito syrichta | reverse complement strand
TGGAGCCCAATCTTCAAAGTTCTCAAAGATAATCAATTTCAACCAAGAATAACCTACCCACTTAAACTAAGCTTCATCAGTGAGGGAGAATTAAAATCTTTCCCAGACAGTCAATTCCTAAGAACTTGTGCTGCCTCTAGACCAGCTCCTCAAGAAACACTTAAGAAAGTATTAAAAACAGAAGAAAAATTGAAAACACACATGAGGATTCTGGGGAGGTGGGAAAGATGACGGCCGAGCCAACTGGACTATGCAAGTCCCTGGTTGGTGCCACAGTGTCTGGGCTTTACCCTAGTGATTCCCGGGACACAGAAGCCAAGCACCATATTATCTTTCTTTTTCCTTTTTTTAAGTCAACAAACCTTCCCTTGCAAGAAAACACTGAGAGAGACTAAATAAGTGGGGCTTGTGTGTGGGTGGCCAGGCCCCTGTTGCAATAGCAGGTGCTGCAGCATCTCTGCTTTGTCTCTGGCTCTTCCTGGGTCACAGAAAGGGAGCACTAGTGTTTTTTAAAAAACAGACAGAAGTTTTCCTTTGGAAAAGCGGCAGGGAGACACTGTTGCCCCAGGCGCTCCCTCACCACCGAAACAGGAGAGAGACTGCTCCAGGCTTTGCCTCATCACTCCAGCACCTTGCAGGGTGCTGAAAGGGGATGAGGATGGAATCCAGAGGCAAGGTTCATGGAAGAGGACAGAGAGGCACCCCACCACCAAATTAAATGTGGGTAAGAAAGTGTCCAACTTGTTCAGCATGGA
>NW_006970161.1:0-317 GCF_000164805.1 Carlito syrichta | reverse complement strand
TAGCTGACTTAATCAGCTACCTAGTTGGCTACCCAGCTGATTTAACTCACGGACATCACTAGCTAGCCATGTAGCTATCTAGCTGTCTTAACTACCTAGCTACCTACATTGACAGTTGGCTTGCTAGCTCTCTTACCTAGCTGAATTAACCAACTAGCCAGCTGGCTAGCCAACTGACTTAACTGGCTCGCTACCTACCTAGCCAACTGGCTAGCCAGCTGACTTAACTAGTTAGCTAAGTAGCTAGCTACCTAGCTAGCCAGCTGACTTAAGAAATTAGCTAACTACCTAGCTACCAGGCTAACAAGCTGCCTTAA
>NW_006970160.1:0-2485 GCF_000164805.1 Carlito syrichta | reverse complement strand
CCAGGACATGCACAAGACCTCGTCTCTGCCATCAAATATAAATCCAAAGATGAGTTAAATGTGGTGTTGCAGGCCTGTGTTTACAATCACTTGGGGGGCCGAGGCAGGAGGATCTACTGAGCCCAGAAGTTGAAGTCTGTGGTGACTGTGAGTGTGACCCTGTGCTCCAGCCTGGGCAACAGAGCATGACTCTGCCTCCAAATAATAATAATAATAATCACCACCACCACCACCACCACTGCAACCACAGGCTGGGATCAGGGTCTCAGGCTCGCATCCCCGCCCTTCAGAGACCCAGGGGAGTGGACAGCCTGAGCCTGTGGATTTGACACCAGCCTGGGAAACGGAGTTAGACCTCGTCTGGGCCAACAAAAATAAATTAAAAGATTACCCGGGCATGACGATACAGGCGTGCGGTTCCAGCCACTCGTGGGGCCTAGGCAGGAGAATGACCTGAGCCCGGCAGGTGGAGTCCTCCATGGCCATTAGCATGCCCCTGCACTCTGGTCTGTGAGACAGGGTGGGATTCTGACTCCAAATAATAAATCACCACCACCATCACCACCATCACCCCTGCCTCACAGTGCAAGGAGTCACCCCTCATAGATTGCGAAATGAAAAGGCACTTTCTGGCCTGTCATTCATGGGAAGTTTCAAAGGTGGACACCGGGCACGTCCATCCCACACCTTCGGCCAGGCACTGCAGAATTCCTGACTTTACCCTTCACACTCGTGCCCCACAGTAAAGACATGTGTGAGCTCATGGAACAGACGGCCCCGAGCTAGGGCGACCATCGGGCTCAGAGCAATAAAGGCGATTCAACAATGCTGTGCCAAGCCCAGGTTCCGGACACACTGTCTGCCACCTTTTGGTGGGGAGAAGGCCTTTTCCTCTCCCGATCACTCCATCTTCCCCTGCCCACGTGGATCTTTCCCTGAATAGTGGAAGCAGGTTGTGATGCACATAGGAGGAATCTTTTTTGTCCTGGCATCTCTGTGGGTTGAGCTGGGACACAAAGGCACAATCGTGGCTCCCTGGGCCTTGATCTGCCTGGCTCAGGAGGTCCTCCCACCTCAGGCCCCAAACAGCTGGGACTCCAGGGACCACCACTCCTGAGTCAATTTTTGGGACCTCTTGCAGAGACAAGATCTGCCCACATTTCCTGGGTGGGTCTCCAACCCATAGGCTCAGGCAGCCTCAGGTCTCAGCCTCCCAGAGTGGTGGGTTGATGGCTGTGAGCCACAGTGCCTGGTTTGGACTCACACGTTCTGTCAGCAGGGTTGATGCAAACAATGCCCCTGGATGTAGGTCACCGCTTCCTGTGTAGCTGGGACCGTGGGTGGCACCATGCACAACTCCAGTGTTTGCGTTATAGAGAAAGACAAGGTGCTGCCACATGACCCAGGTTCCAGCAGCCACATGCCTTGGCCTCCTGAAACCAGAGCTCGATTGTCTGCTGATTCACCATCATCAGGAACTCTAGACCCAAGCCTGGGGCCTCCTTCCTAAATGATCTCTGTTCAGGATGATCCCAATTCCATACAGGATGGATGCTCTTCTTTTTTCCCCTTTTTTCCTTTTTTCTTTGAGTCGGAGTCTCACTTTGTCGCCCAGGCTGGAGAGGGTTGGCTCTCTTGAGGTCACTGCATCCTCGGCCTCCCGGGCTCTGTCGAGCCTTTCCCTGGCCTTCCAAAGGAAGCAGAACAACAGGGGCATGTGCCACCATGCCCAGCTCATTTGGGATGGAGGGTAGAGACAAACTATTGCTGAGGTGCCCTGGTGAGTCTAGGCCTGTGCACTCAGGCTGGCCACTGGCCTTGGCCTCCCAAAATGCTGGGATGAGGAGGCTGAGCCCCCGAGTCCAGCCTTGATCCTTCGTCAAAACTGAACCAGAAGGCCTGGTGTGGCGGCCCATGCCTAAAATCCCAGCACTTGTGGAGGCCGAGGCGGGAATATGGCAGGAGCCCAGGAGCCAAAGCCAGCCCAGGTCATGCAGGGAGATGACGTCTCTGCACCCACCAAAACAGGAGGTCTGGAGTTGTCCTGGCCACTCTGGAGGCTGAGGAGAGAGGATCACCAGATCCTACGATTGCAAGATTGGCATGATCAATGTTTGTGTCCCCTTGCCCCAGCCATGGCCACAGAGCCAGACCCTGTCTCCAAAAACATCAGAATCGTACACAGATTCTCAACTGCACACGGTGTGTTCCCAGGGTGACTGGCTTTAGAGTCATGAAAAATGGGATTGTGGGGGAAAGGAATGTCCCCGGGTGAGGGATGTGTCCCTGGCACCTCTTCACAGTAGGTCCTCATTGCAGTTGGAGTTTTGGCCAGTCTTGGTCACATTTCTCACCTCGGAGAAGAGGGCCGGCAGGAACCCAACAAGGGAAACTTGGGAACTCCCACAGCAAAGTGGGGGCAACCATCAGGGGGTTGGTGCTGGTAGGTGCCGAGCTTGTGGGACTTACATGTTGGGGGGAGGAG
>NW_006970159.1:4139-4914 GCF_000164805.1 Carlito syrichta | reverse complement strand
GTATAAGATCATGTCGTCCACAAAGAAGAATATCTTAATTTTCTTTTTTCCTTTTGGATACCCTTGATTTCCTTCTCTTGTCTGATTGCTCTAGCTAGGTTCCAACACCATGCTGAACAGGAGGAATAATGGGCATCCTTTTCTTGTTCTGGTTTTCAGGTTAAATGGTTCAAAATTGTAGCAGCATGTTGGCTGTCGGTTTATTGTAGATAAATAAACCGACAAAATACTTACTATTTTGAGGTATGTTCAACCTGTGCCTAGGTGTTCAAGGGTTTTTATCAAGAAGGGATGCTGGATTTTATCAAAAGTTTTTAATGCATCTAATTATATAATCACGTGAGTTTTGTTTTTACATCTGTTTATGTATTTAATTATATTTATGGTCTTGAGATGTTGAACCACTCCTGCATCCTGGAGATGAAACCTACTTGGTCATGGTGGATGACTTCTGAGATGTGTTGTTGGATCTGATTTGTCAGAATCTTGTTGAGAATTTTGCATCTATGTTCACCAGAGATATTGACCTGTAGTTCTCTTTCTTTGTTGAATCTTTATCTGGTTTGAGTATCAGTGTGATGTTAGCTTCATAAAATGTTTTGGGAAGAGTTCCATCTTTCTCAATTTCTGGAATACTTTCAATAGGATTGGTATCAGCTCTTCCTTGTATGTTTTGTACAATTCTACTGGAAAGCCATCTGGTCCAGGGCTTTTTTTTTTAAAGGTAGTTTTCTTATGACTGAGTCAATTTCCTGGGTTGTAATGGGTCTATTTA
>NW_006970159.1:0-3201 GCF_000164805.1 Carlito syrichta | reverse complement strand
AATGCAATCATCCTGCTACCAGATGGATGCTCCCCCCAGGGAATGGTACCATATCAGGAACCCAACATAGTTCTCTGCCATTGACAGGTTTGTCATTCAACAGTAGCAGCAACAGGTCAGTGTTGGTGAGAGGAAGCCTACATGCATAGCTTTCATCCTTATCACCATGGCTACTTTATACATAAGCACATTGAGCAAACTTTGGGTGGCTGGATAAAAATGCTATCTGACATACACAGGCTATGCCATTTTGTCCACCTGATTATTGAGAGCCTGTTCTCATCATATCCTTGGTATCTTTCATATGTGTCACAAATATCCTCATAGTCTGTACCTATCCCAAGAGGTCTATCCTCCCACTCCTTCCCCAGATCAGTCTTCTCATCACTTATCTTACCATTTTTTTCTTTCCAAGCCTGACCATCCAGCTAAACTCTTAGCAACTGCCCATGAATCAGTGTAGATCTATCCATTTCTTAGACCAAAGTGAACAACCAGATTACCATTCAAAGTCAGGGCCACTGAGGCCCATTGTCCCTCAACATTATCCTTTAGGGCCACCTTTTACCAAGGGTGTGACACTACAGCCTTACACTTCTACTTGGTGCCAGTATATCATTTAAAACAACTTGCAAGCCAAACCCACTTTTTTTTTTCTTCCTTGGTCAACTGGTCTAAAGGAATTTCCAGTGAGGCCTGAGATGTAGATGGAGGAAGAGAAATTCATGAAGCAGTAGCTCAAATGAGTCTCAGTCACTTATTCATGCAACATACTTGTCCCTTCTAGATATATCCAAGTCATTTGATGATTGTGTGCTACCAGACACACCCAGGCTTATGGCTTGGTGGCTACAATGGGCAGCTCAGACCACATGGTCATTTAGTGTCTCATGGCCAGTTTGTGTTCTCATTTTTAATGTTTTTATCTATTTGTCCCTTTAAAAACAATCATTGTATTAGGCTTAAACTTCTTTTTTGTCTTCTGTCATATTTATTCCTGTCATTTTCTTAATTAATGATGGTGGTAGAAACACTGGCTATCTAATCTCTTACAGGGCAAATTAATTATGAATCCAGGAGCTGTTTCTCAAAAGAAAAATAAATATATGCAAAAAAGGCATGAATTAATACCAAAACCTGCATGCCTACTTGCTTAAAAGCTAAAGAAAGTTGCTTGTTCCTTCACAGGCTCTAAGTATGGGGAACTCTGACAAGGGTCTTCTCTTTGGAGTTAGGGCCCCATGGCCAGAAGTTGATCTCACTTCAGTTCGTTGTGGGCACAGTCTCCGTTGCTGTGGCAGGGATCCTGGCTGCTGTGAGAATCACCAAGAACAAGCTCTCCAATCATGTGTTTGCTTTCCAAGGTGCAGGTGAGGTAGGTACTATTGGGGATTTCTTCTGTTGCTCCAGTAGGAGAATAAGAATGGGTGGAAGTATATCAAGGAGAGGGGATGTTCTCAGGTTCAGAAAAAAGGAAGCAGTACTGGCATATTGTTATCATCACAGCTATCTAGGCCCCAACATTTTGGTGTCTGAAGGCAAGGACTTAACTGGGATTTCTGGGAGGTGTGGATAAGAAGAGGAGCTCATTTTGATGAGACATCAGATAAATGCTGAGCACCAGTTTGCCCTGTGTCTGAACATCTGCCTTATGGTACCTCTCAGGCATCCATGGGCATCGTTCACCTCCTTGACATGGCCCTAGAGAAAGAAGGTGTACCGAAAGCAGAGACTATGAGGAAGATCTGGATAGTGGACTCCAAGGCACTCATTGTCAAGGTACTGTCATTCAGGAGACCTGGAGGTTTCCAATACCTACAGCTCCCAGGAACTGGACTGGAAGAGATCTAGGGGCAGACAACAGACAAAATGGAGAGAGCAAAGGAAAGTTCATGGCCTAAGCTCCAGTGCAAAAAATTCTCCCCAAATGAGCCTTCATTGCTCTTGTCCACCTTTGAATATGTGTGTGAGTGTGCATATGTGTGTCCCTTCCAGTCTTATCCCCCATACTTCCTGCCTTAAGCTAACCTTCAGTCACTATAAAATCATAGTTCTATAAAAGTAGCATACTCTCCCTCTTACACACCCCTCTCACCTCCACACCCCAGTCAGCATTTTGTTCTTCTGACGGAAATACTTTTCTCTGACTCTCTAATCTAAACCCCTTCCCAGTTTCCTCCAAATCTGTTGATGGAGTTCAAATGCTCCCTCCTCCAAGAAGCTCATTTCCTGCATCTGTGCTCACATAGGCCTCCCCCGTCCATACACTGCACTTAACACATTAAAATGGTAGTTACCTCTCATCTGTCTCCCCACTTTGTTACAGAGTCTTAATATCAATACCTGGCACATGGTAAGTGCATACTTAATGTGTGAAGTATGAATGAAAGAAGGAATGAGAGAGAAACAGCTTCTGACTAGCATATGGTAAGGAATAAAACTGTAGGACTTCACTCAGAACTCTGTACTTTAACCCTCAGAATTCAACTAATATAGAATGTCAGAGAGAATTGAAAACTACTGGCAGAGATAGAAACAGGAGAAGTATATGGGACCACTTACTGAGAATAGCAGAGAATGTGAACAGAAGTTTACACTCCTGTTGTTCCACATGGAGCTAGATGACTGCTGGAAGAGATGTAGGGTTGGAGATGCCTCCTCCCACCCCATGACACCCCAGAGCATAATCTGTCCACAGGCATAGGCTGCCAAAGGCTGCCAGTCTTCCTCCAGCCTGTCTTTCAACATCATTATGTTCACCCCATCGTACTTACTCCTAGCCAAACCAGCCTCCATGCCAGCCTGTCACCAATCAACTTCTATTTAAAGAAATGGAAGGAATCTGGAGCTTGCTGGGCACAACTGGCCACCCTAAGCCTTTTCTGGAGCTCGGTTTAATGTTATTCACAGGAAGATTATTGGCTGTTTCAAATACATTCAAATAAACTCTCTCACATGGGAGCCTAGTCCTCATTCCTCAACTGGGTCTGGGCACTGGACACCTTGGGGTCAAGGATCTTGGTTAGACTCTGGCATTTCCCATGAGACTTTTCCCTGTACTAACCCAGGAAACCATGGCCCTATAGCTCAAATAATTTCTTTGTGGATTTTCCATACGCGGTTTGGGTTAAAGAAACACACACACACACACACACACACACATACACACACACACACACACACACACACACACACACACAC
>NW_006970158.1:0-447 GCF_000164805.1 Carlito syrichta | reverse complement strand
TGGTGGAGTCTTTGTCAAGGATGAGTTGATTGAGAAATTGAGGCTTTGCTTTCGGAATCTTTATTGTGTTCCATTGGTTTATATACCTGTTCTTGTACCGGTACCAATCTGGTTTGATTACTGTAGCCTTATAGTAGAGTTTAAAGTCTTGGAGTGTGATACCTCCTGTAATTACTAAAAGATCCAAAAATCGACCTTGTATATGACCCAGCAATCCCACTACTGGGAATAAACCCAAAGGACCACAATCACTCTATTAAAAAATGCTACCTGCACACATATGTTTACTGCAGCATTATTCACAATAGCAAAAACATGGAACCAACTGTGCTGCCCATTGAAAGTGGACTGGACAAAGAAATTGTGGTACATTTACACAATGAAATGTTATGCAGCCATAAAGAAAAACAAAGTGATGAAGTTTGCAGCAACCAGGATGGAATTAAA
>NW_006970157.1:0-326 GCF_000164805.1 Carlito syrichta | reverse complement strand
GTATCTAGTCAGCTAGTGAAGTCAGCTAGCTAGCCAGCTAGCTAGTGAAGTCAGCTAGATGGTCAGCTTGCTAGTCTTCTAGCTAGTTGTCAGTTAGCTAGTCAGCTAGATAGTCAGTTAGATAGTTGTCAGTTAGCCAGTAGCCAGAAAGCTGACTAGTTAAGTCAACAAGCTAGAGACTTAGATAGCTTGTTTGCTAGGTAGTTATGTCAGCTAGATAGCCAGGTAACTAGTCAATTAATTCAGTTAGTAAATCAGCTAGTTACTTGCTAACTAGTCAACTAGCAACTCAGCTATCTGGTCAGCTAACTAGTGGACTCACTCGC
>NW_006970156.1:0-300 GCF_000164805.1 Carlito syrichta | reverse complement strand
CTCTCCAAAACCAGTTCCCTGCTAAGAAAGTGGTGTGTGTGTGTGTGTGTGTGTGTGTGTGTGTGTGTGTACACATGCATCTGTTTTGTATGCACATGCTCTTCCCTCTTGTTTCTTTGTTTCTTCTTCTATTAACCCTTCTCTATTTACCTGATTCTTGTTCTGGGACCATCTCATAATTGTAGCATTAAGATGAGACAAGAATAGCATGTGCCCACCAAAGCTCACAAAGAGAAAAAAAAATTTTCCTCAGTATATGTTAGAACTCAAGATAGTATATAACTCCAGCCATGTAAATTT
>NW_006970155.1:0-3136 GCF_000164805.1 Carlito syrichta | reverse complement strand
AACAGAAGAGTGGAGTATGAGTCCACATTTCTGTCCTTTGAGGGTTTATGAAAAGACTGGTTTCTGTCCCAACATACAGAGAATACACATCCTAAGAACAGGTATAAGTCTCCTAGAATCTCTAACTTAGTGATTGGTGTTATATTAATCTAGACAAAGCAACATCATATACATTATGATGTGTATACTTTTGAATTTCAAATATCCCAATTCAAACAAAGTATGTCAAAGCATGGAAAGAATCAGGATAAATGACTCAATTAAGGGTACAACAATAATTTGTGGAGCTGCAAATTACAAAAATATTTGAGAAATTTTCATATGAAATGTAGAAAGCCTTACTTGAGCCATGACACAACTGCCTGGGTGACAGAGAACATGCTGATAAAATGTAACCATAAAAAGGATTTGTAAAACATCCTTGATATTTATGTTGGTCTCAGTAATAACTTTTTTTATGAGTACAGGTATAAAAATAAATGCAAACAAGATGAAGACATCATACTGAAAAGCTTCTGCAGAGTAAAAGGAAATGGAAGAAGACTTACAGGACAAGAAAAAATTCTGCAAACCATATACTTGATGAGATGCTAAAGAAAGAAAATGATAACCACTTGAATAAAAATCAGCCCAAAAATGAATAGCTATTTTCCAATAAGGACACACAAATTGGCAACAGGTACATGAATTGTCACTGAACATCACTAGTAGAAGCAATTTCAAATAAACACAATGATGATATATTGTGTCACAATTGTTAGAATGGCTAATATCAACCAGAAGAGAGAGAAAACTTTTGATAAGGATATGAAAAAAAAGAAATCCTGTTTACTTTTGGTGAGCTTAAAATTGGTAGAGTCATATAAAAGTCATTATCAACATTCTTTTAAAAATAAAAACAAACTGTCACATAACACAGAGATCCCTTCCTGGGTATATAACTAAAGGAAATAAAATCAGTACCAAAAAGAAGTTTCCAATCCCTAGGGGCATTGCAGCATTTGTCAAGATGGCCAAGCTTGAAAACAACGTAAATATTTGTGGAATCTAAGTTGATTAAGAAAAAAATGTGTACACACACACACACACGTATATATGCACAATAGCATATGATTCAGCCAAAATATTTTTTAAAGAATTCTGCAATTTTAACCTTATGGATGACATTGTAAGACATTATGCTAACTGAAGTGAGCAAGGCACACACACACACAAATACTGCGTGAGAACGGTTACAGTGACTCAAGTCTGTAAACCCATCACATTGGGAAATTGAGGTGAGAGAATTGCCCGAGCTGAGGGGTTCAAGACCAGTCCGAGTACCAAGGTGAGACAAATACAAAAATAAGCTTAGCATGGCAGCACACACTTGCAGTTCCAGTTACTTGAAAGGCTGATATGGAAGGATCACCTGAGCCCAGCAATGAGGCTGTGGTGGTCTTTAGCATGCCACTGCATTCCAGCCTGGAGTCAGACTCCAACTCAAGGAAAAAAAAATCCTGCATGATCTCACTCCTGTGGAATCAAAAATCTTTGCACTCATAGGGGAAGAAAGTACAACATGGTCATCAGGGCCTGCAGGTGGAAAAATGGATATGTTTTCCAATGGTTACAAAATTTGAGTTATATCTGAGTCTTAGGGAACTATTGTGTACCATAGTGACTTATCGTTAATAATGATGTCTCATATGGTTAGAAAATTTGCTAAAATAGAAGACAGTATGTGTTTTCCTTACAAAACATAAAAATGGCAACTACGTAAGATGGTTGATACGTTCGTTAATATAATTGTAATCATTTCACACTATATAGGCATATTAAATTATTACATTATTTACAAACTATGGTTATACATTTTTAGGTATAAAAAAATCAGATGCTAATCATACATAAACATGCATACATATGTTTGAATATATGCATATATGAAGCAAGTCCTAAGCTTCATACTAAAGAAAATTAGAAAATAAGAGTTATTAAGACACGAGGAAACAGGTAGGAATTTAATATATGTTTACCAACCTTCTACATGATATAATATACTTAAATATTTGAATATAAAGAAAAACTACCTATTAAAAAAAAAAAAGAAAAACTACCAGTCTCAGATCATAGTATAAAAGTAAAATATAAGTAAAATATCAGGATTTCTTCTATTAAGAGAGATAATTTGTATTTAGGTAAGACTATTGAGTATGAATTTAAATAAAATCATTGGAAATCTCCCTAGTAGAGAAAATCATAAATTAGAAAACATGTAACATGTGTCTGGAGTATTCTTAAAATTTCTCAAACAGAAACAAAATCACTGCTCACATACTTTCAACCATGATGCCAAAAGAAAACATAAAAATAGTTTGAAATGGATTGTCAAATAAATAAGCAAATACTTGCACGTCTCCAAAGCATCAGAAAGATAGTCAGATCATGCAGTTCCTAACAAACCATTAAGTGGATTTTGATTTCCTCTGTAAGCTTGAAAATCATTGATGAAGCACAGTTTTTGGAGAATTTCAGAACATGTAATAACAGATGTCCCTTTGTGACAGGAAGAGAAAAAATCCCAGGCATCTAAGAAACCATTTCCATTGGAGCAGCCCACCTTCCCAAACCACATTTCAAGCTCTGATTCCCCAACCTCTGTCATCTGCTTCATTCACGCCCTCTTACCTGGAAATTTGGCTAATGTGCCATGTCTCTTCACATCCCAGGGCTCTTTCCTTTGCTCCACACATGTAATAAGGTCTGGCTTAGAGACAGCAAGTCCTGTTGAAGTAGAAAAAAGTAACATGACTCTTGCTGGAGTTCTTAGATTACAAACCTAGTATTTGATCAGTAGAGAACACATTATACAAGATTCTAGGTAATTAACCCCAAAATATGGTTTCCAAATAAAACCTTTAGAACATTTAGATAAAAATTTCAATTTATGGGTTTCTTTTTATTCTAGGTTGAAGTCTCACTCTGTCACCCAGGCTGGAGTGCAGGTGGAAAGCTCATAGCCACCCCAGTGCTCACCTGTTGGGCTCAGGTAATTCTCACTCAGCCTATCAAGTAACCAGAACGACAGTGTGTGTTACACTTCCAGAAAATTTTTTGTAGACATGGGGTCTTGCAAGTTGCCCAGGCTATTTTT
>NW_006970154.1:0-412 GCF_000164805.1 Carlito syrichta | reverse complement strand
TCTATTTATCTTTCTATCAATTTACTGATCATCTATCACTCAATCATCTATCTATCTAATTATCTATCAACCATCTATCTGTTTACCTATCATCTATCTGCCACTTATCTATTTCTCTCTCTTTCTCTACCATCTATTATCTATCTATCTATCATCTATCTATCTATTATCTATCTATCTATCTGGAAAGAGATTTATTATAAGAAATTGGCTCACATGATAACAGAGGCTGAGAAGTCCCAGATATGCAGCAGGCAGGCTGGAAGCCCAGGAGAACTGATGTGCTGTTTCTGCCTGAGTCTGAAGGCCTGAAAGACCAATGTCTCAGCTCAAGTTGTCAGGCAGAAGAAATTCCCTCTTGCTCAGTTCCGTTCAAGTCTTCAGCTGATTGATAGAGGCCCACCCACATTGG
>NW_006970153.1:0-323 GCF_000164805.1 Carlito syrichta | reverse complement strand
TGTGGGTTTGACACCAGCCCAGGACATGGGGTGAGACCTCATCTTGGTCCTCAAAAATAAATCCAATGATTAACCGGGCATAGCGGCACAGACCTGTGGGTCCAGCCTCTCCTTGTACTGAGGCGGGAGTATCACCTGAGCCTGGCAGGTGGAATCCGCAGTGTACCTGAGCATGCACCTGTGCTAAAACCTGGCGACAGAGTGGGATTTCGACTTCAAATAATAATAATCACCACCACCACCACCAGTCCTGCCACCCAACATGAGGAATCACCCTCAAGAATGGGTGAGGAAAAGTCACTTTCCTGCCTGTCATTTGGCGG
>NW_006970152.1:0-329 GCF_000164805.1 Carlito syrichta | reverse complement strand
TGGTTGGATTTCGCATATTTTGATCTCTCAAATAATGCACTGTGTAGGGATAAATACTATAGGCTTGCCAAAATCAATACCAGGAGTGAAATAATCTGGAGACTTAGGTGCGGTTAGAGAAAAGGGAATTATTTTTTACCTCTTCCTTGAGCCTATTTTTATTCCATTTTACATTTTCACCTTTGTCCTAGATTCAGCCCCCTGAATTACTTAGGAAAAATGCTCCAATTAAACCCAGAAATAGTTAGCACGAAGATGTCTGTACTTCAGCTTAATTTAATTTTCTCCATTTTTCAGTGAAGAAGTCTTTTGGCAAGGGAACTGAGAAC
>NW_006970151.1:0-341 GCF_000164805.1 Carlito syrichta | reverse complement strand
GGGACTCAGTGGTTCCAAGATTTATGGGTGACCAATGTGAAGCCACTTCTGTGATGCATATGTGCTCCAGAGTCTCCCAGGGATTGGGCTGAAACAAAACTTTAGCAAGTTTGATCTTTGCTTGGTCCCTTAATCTGCACTTCCTTGGTACCACAAAGCACTCTGTCAGTTCCCCTCTGTTACTGTCTATCATGATCCACTCCTTGGACATGTGGCTCACCAGGTAACAATGGCAGTGTCATTGAAGGCCAACCCCAAGGAAAGACTCTGGTGTTGGATGAATCTCCAGTGCTTGGCAGTGAGTGCCTCATCTCAGCTCAGAAGTGGAGGACTGACAGGTC
>NW_006970150.1:0-801 GCF_000164805.1 Carlito syrichta | reverse complement strand
CACTGACTAGATCTTCTCTACAATTGAAGCCTCGGTGACAAGCCCACCACTCTGATGGGTGTCCCATTTACTGTCCAACCTCTATGATGGCTGTGCCAGTGACTATTCCTCTTGCACGATGGAAGCCCCAGTGAGTGGCTCTCCTCGTTGACAGGTACGTCATTGACTAAACTTCCACAGTGATCGTTGCCCCAGTGAGTGACTCCTCCATAGTGGGAAACTTAATGACTGTTTTCTTCTGTGACTAGCTCTACTCTCTGTTGTGTTCCATAGTTACTAGCTCTCCTCGATGGGTTCGCCATTGCCTGGGCCTCTTCTGTAATTGACGTCACAGTGACTAGGCCACCTCTGTATTCAGTTATTCACTAACTGGTGACCCTTGTTAATGGGTACCCTGGTGATAGACCCGTCCATATAATGGGTGCCCCAGCGAATGCCTTTCTGTGTGAGGGTCACTTCAGTGACTTGCTTTCCTCTGTGATGGATGCACTAGTCCTTGACCTCCCTTTATGATGGTTGCCCCATGACTGACCCTCCTTTGTGATGGGTGCACAAATAATTGGACGTCGTCTCATGTGTGTCTCAGTGGCAAATTCTCTTCTGTGATAGGTTCCCTAGTGACTGAGGCTTCTCTGTGATGGGTACCTCATTGACTAGACCTCTGCCGTGATGGGCATCCCAGTGACTAGGCCTGCACTGTGACGGGTTTCCCAACGATTGACCCTCCTCTGTGATTGATGGCCCAATGACTGTTACAATCCCTAATGGGAGACCCAGTGACTGGCCCTCCTCTGATGTGTG
>NW_006970149.1:0-382 GCF_000164805.1 Carlito syrichta | reverse complement strand
AGAACACAGGTATTTCTCCTCAAGATTTTGGATTTTTTTCAGGTCCCACCACACTCTGTTCCCGGAACCAACACAAATTATCATACTACATTTCATTATTTATTTTGCCAAGAGTCTTCCAACATGATTTTTGTGCTTTATCGTTCATGCCACTGGAAACATCTAAGGTTTTGTTCCAACTTTCTACAAAGCCACGTTGATATTCTCCTTTCTATATGAAAATTATGTACACATACATAAAAATAAATAAATGGTGTGATGTTAGACAAAGATGGCTATACTACAAGCTGTTTGAAGGTATGTATCCATCTGCCACCTTTCGCTGGCAAAGGTAGGCAACATTTGATTATTTAATTAATTTATTCTTGTTGCTGTGCATAAA
>NW_006970148.1:0-3511 GCF_000164805.1 Carlito syrichta | reverse complement strand
CCAGTCATTCGGGCATCCATAACAAAGGAGAGCCAGTCACTAGGGCCCTGATTACAGAGGGTCGCAGTCAATGTAACATCCATTACAGAGGAGATAAATTCACTGAGACACACATCACAGAGGAGGACCAGTCACTGGCATAGCTATCACTGAAGATGACTCAGTACTGGGGCAGCAATCACCAAGGAGGACCAGTCACTGGAGAATGAATCCCAGAGGAGTAGCAATAATTGGAGTACCCATAAGAGAGGAGATGGTCAGGCACTGGGGCATCCATTATGGATGAGAAGCAGTCACTTGGACAAGAAAAAAATGAGGTGCTGTAGGGGCTCCCACAACTGAGGAGTGCCATTAACTGGGACATTCAACAAAATGAGTGCTTGTTACTGGGGCACAAAATATCGAGGATAACCAGTTATTAGGACACCCATCACAGAGGAGGGCTAGTCATTAGGGCAACCATTATGGAGGAGGGACAGTCACTGGGGCACAAATCACCAAGCAGTAACAGTTACTTGGGCACAGTTACTTGGGAAGGAGAGTCACTGAGGATTCCATTATGTAGGAGACTCAGTCACTAGGGCAGTAATCACAGAGGAAAACTTGTCTTTGCATCACCAATCACAAGGAAGGATCAGCCACTGAGATATTTTTTTCACAGAGGATTACAAGTCATTAGGGATCTCATCACAGGGAAGGACAAGTAACTGGAGCACCCATCAAAGAGGAGGTGCAATCACTGATCACCTATCACAGAGGAGAACTATTCACTGGGACAGGCATTACAGAAGAGGGCTAGTCCCTGATTCACCCATCATAGAAGAAAGCCAGTCACTTGTGCTCCCACCTCAGAGGAGGGCCAACCACTGTAGAACGAATTATGAATGAGGGATAGTCATTTGGAATTCCTACAAAAAGGAGTAGTCACCTAAATAACCATTATGATGGAGGGCTTGCCACTGGGACACCAATCACGAAGGAGTCCCAGTCACTAGGTCACCCATAATAAAGGAGGGCCAGTCACTGAGACAACAATCACAAAGAAGGGCCTGTCACTGGTGCACTAAAGAGGAGGAACAATTATTGGGGCAACCATCAAAGAAGAGCGCCAGTCACTGGGATAACCATCACAGGTGAGAGCCAGTCACTGAAGAAACTCACACAGAGAAAAGCCAGTCACTGGAGCACTGAACAAAGAGGTGAGCCAATAAATGAGACATTACACAGAGAGTAGAGTCAGTCATTGAGAAATACATAAGAGAAGAGGACCAGCTACTGGGGCTCAAATCAAAGAGGTGGGCCACTCACAGGGAGTGATCAGTAAGGTACCCATTATAGAGGAGGGGCAGTCACTGGAGCATCAAAGAGATGAACCAATGATGAGTCACGCCCAGCAGAAAAGAACTAGTCACTGGATACTCATTATAGAGAATACCCGGTTCTGTGACATCACAGAGGAGGGCTAGTTTCTGTGACATGCATCACAGAGTAGAGTCAGTCACTGTGATGCCAATAAAAGAGTATGTATATTCATTATGGCACCCATTTTGGAGGAGGGCAAGTTACTGGGGCACCAATCGTCAAGAAATTCCATTCAATGAAGTAACCATTATGGAGTTTGCCAAATCAATGTCCCACCCTTTGCAGAGATGAACAAGTGACTGGGGAGCCATTTATTGAGTAAGCCCAGAAGCTGAGGCACCAATCACTGAGGAAACTGAGACACTCATATAATGGAGGAGGACTTGTCACTGAGGCACCCATTAGGTAGGAGATCCAGTCACGAGAGGTAATCACAGAGGAAATCTAGTCACGGGGCACTGGTTACAGAGAAGGAGTAATCACTGGGAAAGCCATCACAGAAGAGGGCCGGTCACTGAAGCACTCATCATAGAAGAGGGCCAGGGAGTGGAAGAGCCATCATAGAAGAGTACCAGCCACCGGGCACCCATCGAGGAATAGGGCAAGTCACTGGGACGCCCATCACAGAGAAGGGGTATTTACTTGTGCACCGATAACAGATGAGGGTTTGCCACCGGGGAACACCTCACAGAGAAGTTCTAGTCATTGTATACCCAACATAGAGAAGTGTAAGTAAATGTGACACCCATAACAGAGAAGGGCATGTCACTGGGCACCCATTATTTAGGAGGGTGAGATATTGCAAAAATCTTCACAAAGAGGGCTAGTCACTGGGGCAACCATTATGGTGGAGGCACTGTGGCAAAAATCACAGAGAAGTTCCAGTCCCTGGGCACCAATGATAGAGAGGGCCGGTCACGGAGGCACTCATTTGGAGGAAGTATAATCATTGGGGTACCAATCAAAAAGTAGAGCCTGTCACTGGTGCACCCAAAATTGAGGCGGACCAGTTACTGGAAAACCCATCACAAAAGAAAGCCTGTCACTGAGACACTGATTATAGTGGAGGTCCAGTCCCTGTAGCAAACATCATAGAGGAGAGCCAGTAACTTGGACACACATCACATAGGAGACTTTGCAACTGGGACACCCAGCACAGAGGAAGGCTAGTCACTAGGGTATACATTATTGATGAAGGTTATTCACTGGGTCCCCCATCAAACAGGAGACACCTTCAATGAGCACCTATTACAGAGGAGTGCCAGTCACAGAGGCACCCATTAGAGAGGACAGTCTGTCACGGAGGAACCCATAAAGAGGAGGTCCAGTCATTGGGTCATTGCACAGAGTAAGTTTATTCACCTGTTACACATCACAGAGGCTACCCAGTCAGTGAGTCACCTATCACAAAACAGGGCAACTGAGTCATGCAAAATATAGGAGGCCCAGTCACTGGTGCACTCATTAAAATAGGGTCAATTATTGGGGCAACCATCACAGAGGAGGCCCGGTAGCTGGACAGCCATCACAGAGTAGTTTTAGTCTCTGGGGAACTTATCAGAAAGAAAGCTTGTTCCCTGTAGATCAATCATATTTGAGGGCCTAACTTTGGGACACACTTCACAGAGAAGGTCAGTCACTGGGAAATATATCAATGAGTCACTGATTACAGAGAGCCAGTCAATGTATCACCAATCACAGAAAGGACCAGTCAACAGAAGAAACAAACACAGAGAATGTACAATCACTGAGGCACCCATCACAGAGGAGGGTCATACAGGAACAGTCATCACAAAAGAAAGTCAGTCACTGGGGCAGTCATCACAAAGAAGGGCCAATCACTGGGCACTCAACACAGAGGAGTGGCAGTCACTGAAGCATCCATACTAGAGGAAAGCCAGTAACAGCTGAACCCATTACAAAGGCAGTCCCATCACAGGGGCACCCCTCACAGAGGAGGGCTAGTCACCGAGGAACCAGTTATAGAAAAGGCCCATTCACTGAGGCATCAATCACAGAGTCACTCATTGTGACACACACCACTGAGAACTGGTCAGAGGAGAAGCCACCAGTTAGGATGCTTATTCTCTGTGGCACCCAATTTTGAGGGTGACCAGTCACTGGGGCACCAGTCACAATGAAACTCCAG
>NW_006970147.1:0-400 GCF_000164805.1 Carlito syrichta | reverse complement strand
TGTGACAACCTTCACAAAGGAGAGCTAGAATTGCGACAGGAGATAGCTAGAGAAAGCCTAGGCAGACAGACAGGTGGGTCCTCTGGTAATAATGTAGCAAATTCCTGGCAATCCTGTTAGGCTCGGCCTTGGTAAACAAGCTCTCTGTGAGTCTCTCAAGCTACAGTTTAAGTACTCATTACTGGGATTGAAAAGCAACCAGTCAGTTCACCCTACCTCCTGTCAATTGGTCCTTAATACTGACCATCAGAACAGCTACAGTTCACAGCTAGTGCTAACCAATTGGTGTATACTTAGGTCTATATAAGCATCAGGGTTTTGGACCCAGATGGGCAACCCCTTCATGTCCCCTCCCACTGTGGTAGTTTCTCTGTTGTCTCAATAAATCCTGGTTTCTCAT
>NW_006970146.1:0-410 GCF_000164805.1 Carlito syrichta | reverse complement strand
GGAGTGAATCAGGCAGTGTGTGGACTGAGAGGCAGGGCCACATGTTCTTAACTTCTGTCTCCCCTGTTGGGAATGAATCTGTCCCCTGGTGCCTGTGCCCAAGGCCAGCCCTTGCCCTACTGCCTCCTTACATGCCTCCGATGACCTCATGAACACTCTTGTATCAAACCTATCATTGTATTGAGGTGCTGTGGTGCATGCTTGTAGAGGATCACCTGGGCAACATAATGAGAATCCCTCTCTAAAAAGAAATTGTCGTTGTCTGGACGGCTGGCTTTTGCTTTCAGATCTTCTGGTCCCAGCATGTGTGTTTATCTACCCAATGGAAAATCATTTGGGCTCATAGATTTAACTAGAAATGCTTGTATGTGGCCTTCATGTGTGCTAACATTCTGCCTTCAAAGAAAAGT
>NW_006970145.1:0-3452 GCF_000164805.1 Carlito syrichta | reverse complement strand
ATCAGTACATAGGTGACTGGCTCTCCTCTGTGTTGGGAATCCCAGAGACCAGACTTTCACAGTGATGTGTACCCCAGTGACTAATTTTCCTATGTGATTGGTGGACCTGCTGACTTGAACTCTTCTGTGATAGGTGTCTTAAAGACTGACCCTCCTCCTATTGGGTACCCCAGTGACTGTGATGGGTGCCCAACTGGTTAGACCTCCTCAGTGATAGGTGCCCAGAGACTGGGCCTAATCTGAGATGAGTGCCCTAGTGATTGGTCCACCTCTGTGTTTAGTGCCCAAGTAAATCCCCTTATTCATAATGGGAAGCCCTATTCTCTAGGATGGGTGACTCCTCTTTCCTCTTCTGTAATGGGTACCTCAGTGACTGACTTTCCACTGGGATGGGTGCCCAGTGACTGGCCCTACTCTGGTATGAACACCTCAGTGACTGGCTCTCCTTTGAGATGGTGCTCTAGTGACTAGTCCTCTTCTGTGTTGGGTGCCTCAGTGACTGGTCCTCTTCTGTGATGAATGGGTGTCTCAATGATTATGACTTCTCTGATAGTGGCCCAATTACCAGGCTTCTTATGTAAATTGTGGTTTAGGGATTGGGCCTTCACTGTTATGACTGCCCAACTGACTGGTCTTCATTTGATGGGTGCCCTAGTGACTAGGCATTCACTGGTATGTGTCCCAGTGAATAGAATTGCTCTGTCATGAGTGTTCCAGTGTCTGGACCTCAAACTATTGGGTATCAGAGTTACTGGTGCTTCACTGTAATAAGTTCCATAGCTACTGGGTCACTACTGAAATGGGTGACCAAGCACAGGACATGATCTTTGAGGGGGATCTTTGGTTGGTCCTTCTGTTGGATGGGTTCCTCAATGACTGCTACTCCTGTGATGGTGTCTAACGTTATGATACTCCTCTGTGCTGGGTGCCTCAGTGACATGTCCTCCTATTGTAAGGGGTCTGGGAGACTACCTTCTACCTCTGCGTTGGATACTTTAGTGACTGAACCTCCTCTGGGATGGGTGACAAAATTACTGGCCCTCCTGTGTGATGAGTGCCCCAGTGATTAAATCTCCTCTGTGATGGTGTCCAATGAATAGTCCTCCTCTGTGAAGAATGCCTCAGTGAATAACCTTCTTCTGTTAAGAGTCACTAGTGACAAGTCATCTTCTGTGATGGGTGCCCAGGTGACTGGTCTGCCTCTATAAAGGATTTCCCATGAAAGACACACCTATGGGATGGACACCTCAGTGACTACCCTTACTCTGTGAACAGTGCTCCAGTAATTGGCCCTACTTTGTGACCAGTGCCCTAGTGACTAGCTTTCTTCCATAATGGCTCTCCTAATGACTAGCCTTCTTTTATCATGGAGGTTTCTTCCATAATGGTTCTCCTAATGACTAGCCTTTTATCATGGGTGTTTCTCCTCTGTTATGCATGTACATGTGTCTGACCATCCTCTGTGATTTTCACCCAATGACTGTCACTCCTATGTTCTAGGTACTTCAGTGACTCACCTTGCTTTGTGATTGGTGCCCAGTGACTTGCCTTCCTCCTAATGACGCCCCAGTGACTGGAGGAGATCCACTGCTATGGGTTCCTCAGTGATTGGTCAGTCAATCAGGCACCAAAGACAGAGAAAGGACAGTAATTGAGACCCCCATTACAGAAGAGGGTCAGTCACTGAGTCAGTCATCACACATGAGGACCAATCACTGGAGCAATCTCAGAGGAATGGCAGTCACTGGGTACCAAACAGAGGAGGAGCAGTCACTGGAGCACCAATAACAGAGGAATACCAGTCACTGGGGCATCTTTCAGAGGCAATCAAGTAATGTTTGCAACTCTCATAGAGGAGGGGTACTCATCATAGAAGAGAACAAGTTACTGGGGTGCCAATCATTAAGGAGGCCCAGTCATTGGAACACCTATTATGGAGAAGATACAATCACTGGGACACCATTCACAGAAGCGGACCAGTCACTGAACACCCAGAAACTGGGGCACCCAGGACCAATCACTGGGCACCAGAAGCTGGGGCACTCATCACAGATGAGGACTAGTCACTTAGGCTCCCATTTTGAAGGAGACCAAATTGCTAGGAAACCCATCACAGAATATGGTTAATCACTGGGGCAGTCATTATATATGACCAGTCAGCAGGGCACCAATCACACAGTAGGCCTAGTTATTGCAGCATACATTATGGAGGAGGCCCAGTCACTGAGATATTCATCACAAATGAGGTCCAGCCTCTAGGTATCAACTATGGAGGAGCCCAGTAGGTAGGACACCCATTATTGATAAGGGTTGGTCACTGAAGAAACCATTATGTAGGAGGGCCAGTCATTAAGAAACCAGTCACAAGGGAGACACAGTCCCTGAGGCACCCATAGGGAAGAAGAGCTAGTGACTTGGACTCCAATTATGGAGGAGGTTCATATACTGGAACACACATCACAGAGGATGACTATTCACTGTGACTCCTAATTAGGAGAATTCTAGTTACTGGGGTAGCCATCACAGATGAGGGCAGTCACTGAGGCAGCTATCCCAAAGGACAGTCATTCACTGGGACCTCATTTAAAGAGAAGGTTTAGTCACTGGGGCACTCATCACAGAGGGGCACTCATTCATTGAGGCGCCCATTACAGAGGGAGACCTGTCACTGGAATAGTCATCACAGAAGAGGGTCAGTCACTGGGGCAGTCATCATAGAGGAGGACCAGTCATTGGGGCACCCATCACAGAGGAGGGGAAGCTACTGAGGCACCCATAACAGAGAACACTGGAGCATCAATCACAGAGAAGAACCACTCGTCACAGAGGAGGCTCTGTCAATGAAGCATCTATCAGAGAGAAGAGTCAGTCACTGGGACAACCATTTCAGGACAGCCAGACACAGGATCCACATCACAGTTGAGTGCTAATCACTGAGACAGCAATTATTGAAGTGGCCCAGTTACTGGAAAACCTGCTGCAAGAAAACCAGTCAGTTTTGCACCCACTATAGAGGAGGTTCAGTCATTGGGTCATCAATCACAGATGTGAATCAGTCACTGAGACACTTATCACAGAAGTTAGCAATTTACTGTGGCACACATCACAGTGAATGTCTATCACTGGGACAGCCATAACAATTGAATACCATTGACTTGGGTATCCATCACTGAGAAGGCTAGTTACTGGGGTTTCCATTCCAAATATGGGACAGTGACTGGGTTAACCATTACATAGAAGTCTAACTATTGGAGTTTGTATCACAGGTAGCCAGATACTGAGGAGCCCATAACAGAGGCATCCCAGTAAATGAGGTTTCAAACAGAGAGAAGGGACAGTCACTGAGGCATCCATCACAAAGAAGAGTTCACTGAGGCTCCTATTACAAAGGGAGTCCCAATCACTTCAGCACCCATCTCAGAGGACAACTCTTCACTGAGGCACTCATCATA
>NW_006970144.1:0-504 GCF_000164805.1 Carlito syrichta | reverse complement strand
CTCCAGCCATCCTCCCACCACATCCTCATGAGTGGCTAGAATGACAGATGTGCACCACCATGCTTGACTCACTTTGTTGGTTTCATGTAGAGATGAGATCACACCAAGGTGCCATGGCTGGTCTCGAACCCAGGTGCTCATGCCATCCTCTTGCCTTGGCCTGCAAGATTGCCAGGATGACAGGAGTGAGCCCCCGCATCCTTCCTCTACACAACTCTCAGGGCCCAACAAAAAGGCCCACTCCCTTCTGACAACTTGGGACCCTGGAGAGGGTGACCAGATTCGCCTGCCGTGTCCTTCATGGGAGGAGTGCCTGGAGCATAGGCATTTCTCTGTCAGGGCGCCCACCCCTCCTCCCACCTTATTCGCTAATGTGGACCCACACACTCTTCCCAGGGGCCATCTCGGGAAAGGGAGAGTGTCACTCAAACCTTCGGGGTGTAGGGATGGGCGGGTGACTCATAACTATCTCATTGGCACACGAGGAGGCCAAGAGGGGAAGTT
>NW_006970143.1:0-414 GCF_000164805.1 Carlito syrichta | reverse complement strand
GTTACTGGAGAAGATCTGTAGAATGCCCTGTGAGCCTCTGTGTCATCTATACACAGAGCGAGCAGTGGGGTCTGTGAGGGCAGGAGTTCTGGGAGCTCTGCCTCTCTAAAGCACCTATAGAGAGGTGGGAAATCCTCTGCATTAGGGTAAAAGTATTTATTTACATCACTGACCTTTGTATCAAAAAGGTGAGGATGGTGACCAAGACACAAGGGATAAATACACAGTAGAGACAAAGACAAACACACCCACTCCGACCTGAGGTTGGTTTTCTTGTGTTGTTAAACTGTTTCCTGGGGAGAGAGAGTTCTTGTGAACACCAGAACTACACTGACGATTGTTAACTGTGGTTGTTGGAAAGATGCTATGCTCGTGTGTCCCTATTATGGCTCTAGACGTTCATAGCTCATCTTT
>NW_006970142.1:0-416 GCF_000164805.1 Carlito syrichta | reverse complement strand
GCCATTAGGTCACTCATATTGGAAGAGGGCCTGTCACTGGAGCACAGATCACTGAAAAGACATACTCATTGGGCACAATTGATGGAGAAGGGTTTATCAATTAGGTACCCGTTATATAAAGTACTCAGTCACTTGGGCAGTGATCACAGAAAAAAAATAGTATTGGGCACTCATCAAGGGGGATCAGTCTCTGGAGTATAGAGGATGCCCAGTCACAAAGAAGGGCCAGTACTTTGGAACCCATTATGGAGGAAGCCCAGTATGTGGATACCCATCACAGAGGATGGCTAGTCATTGAGGAATCATTTTGGAGGAGAGAAAGTCACTGTCACAAATTACAGAGGAGGCACAGTAACAAAGGCACCCATATGGAGGAGGCAAAGTCACTGAGGCACTAATAACAGAGGAAAGGCATT
>NW_006970141.1:0-481 GCF_000164805.1 Carlito syrichta | reverse complement strand
CTTTATTTATTTATTTATTTTTACAAGAACTGTGTGCGTCTTTAAATTTCTGCTTCTCTGTCATTTGCAGAACACTGATAAATAACAGTTACTGTGCTTGCAGATGAGGCAAGGCATAATGCCAGGTCTGTAATGCCCCAAATCCCATGTTCAAAAGCATTATGCACAATTTTTCTCTTGAGGGCAAAAGATAAAATAATTTGTGACATTCAGCATGTTACTTAATCTCTGTTTGTCTCAGTCTTCTTTTTCTGTAAAACAGGATTAATTGCAGTATCTACCTTACAGAGGCCTTGTGAAGATTACATGGTATTATAGATATTATACCACCAAAGTCCCTAGGACAGAGTTTAGTCTGTATCGAATGTTTAATAACTGGTAACCTTTATTTTTATTACCTTAATTCATTTTAAAGCTAAGGCAATCATAGTCACTTCTTGTAGCCAGTCACAGTGGCTTCAAGGAATAAAATCTCAAGTAC
>NW_006970140.1:0-423 GCF_000164805.1 Carlito syrichta | reverse complement strand
CTTGCGTTTTTAGTACCGTCTGATTTTCCTTAACTTATTAGTGCCGTGTGACCCTACTTGCTTTATTAGTGTGGTCTGATACTCCATGCATTATTAGTGCCTTCTGATACTCCTTGGCATATTAGTAACATCTGATACTCCTTGAATTATTAGTGCTGTCTGATATTCCTTGCCTTATTAGTGCCGTATGATACTCCTTGCATTATTAGTGCCGTTGTATACTCCTTGCCCTATTAGTGCCATCTGATACTACTTACCTTCTTAGTGCCGTCTGTTACTACTTCCTTCTTAGTGTCAACTGATACTACTTGGCTTCTTAGTGCCTTTTGATACTACTTGCCTTATTAGTGTCGTCTGATACTGCTTGCCTTCTTAGTGTCGTCTGATACTACTTGCCATCATAGTGTCGTCTGAAACTACTTG
>NW_006970139.1:0-691 GCF_000164805.1 Carlito syrichta | reverse complement strand
GCCCCTTGGCCGCAGGGTGTGGCCGACATTCTAGGGCTCAGGACCCCGAGGCCGCGATGCCCATTCCCTTCCGCCCGGCTCACCCACAACCCCCACGCAGCCCCACGACAGTCTCCAACCCTCTCCTGCCAGGCGCCCACTTGCCCCAGCCACCTGGGGCGAGGCCACTGGCACTGCCACGGAGCTCCTGTCCTCTCCTGTCTTCCTAGCTGACATCTGTCCCCTTCCTTCTTGAGAGAATCACGCGGGATGACAAGTGTGGCCTTGCTAACGCCTGGGCCCCCTGGCCGTTGCAGCAGAGCGCACTGTCTGGTGGGAGATGTGGAGCCTATCACTTCAGAAGGCAGACAGCCTCCCATGTCACTGCCATCAGCCGCATTATGTACCCCTAGCATCCCACAGTCATCCCACTCCGAAAGACAAACACATACACACTCTATAGTAATAGAAGAAAATCTTTTTGATCTTGTGAAGATTTCTCAAATAGGTCTCCCAAAGCATAAACCACACAAAAACTAATAAATCAATTTCCTCAAAATCAAAGCTTTGACTCTTCAAAAAAATCATTAAAAATGAAAATGTAAAATATACACTTGAAGAAAATATTCACAATCAATGTAACTGACAAAGTGTTTATATCCAGAATACATTAAAAAATCCATGCAAGTCAGTAATAAAAATACAAGTAATT
>NW_006970138.1:0-438 GCF_000164805.1 Carlito syrichta | reverse complement strand
GTTGTTTCTATATTCCTTAATCTAGGAACTGGGGAAGACTGAGCCTGCTGATGTTTTTTTTCTAAGTCCTCATTGATTGTGCTATTTCCCTGGCACCTAAGAGCATCAAAGTGTAGAGCCAACAGCTGAAAACTACCTATTGGAGTTGTACATGCCATAAATCTAGGGAATGGATCAGAATAGATAATATTTGATCAACAGAAAATTCTGGAAGATATCAACCTTGGGAAACGGAGGCATGCAATGAGACCCTGAATTTCCCCCATAATGTCCCTAGACTCTGATTATTTTAAAATATCTCTTTTACTGACACAGATTTGGCTAATGAATATTTTAAAAATTCAGTCTAAATTCATCAAACTGTTCCTTTATGCAGGGCGGTCCATCATTTGGATAACTAACACTCTTTCCTCTGAAGAATTATTTAAGAACATATTT
>NW_006970137.1:0-466 GCF_000164805.1 Carlito syrichta | reverse complement strand
TACCTACCTAACCTGCTGTCCAGCGTGTTGACTTAACTAGGTTATTTATCTAGCTAGCCAGCTGGCTAGCCAGCTGCCTTAACTAGCTAGCTACTATGCTAGGCAGGTGGCTAACCAGCTGACTTAACAAACTAACTTAACTAGCTAGCCAGCAGCCTTATCTAGCTGACTTAACTAGCTAGCTACCTAGCTAGCCAGCTGACTTAATTAGTTGACTTAGCTATCTAGTTAACTAACTATAAAGCTGGCTGACCAGATGACATAACTAGCTGACTTAATCTGCTAGCCAGCTGGCTGGCCAGCTGATTAACTAGCTAGCCAGCTGGCTGGCCACTGAATTAACTAGCTGTCTTAACCAGCTAGTTAGCCGGCTAGCCAGCTGACTTAACTAGCTAGCTACTTAGCTAGCCAGCAGAAAAAAGTACTGAACTAGCTGACTTAACTACCTATCCTGCTTGAAGTCAGC
>NW_006970136.1:0-475 GCF_000164805.1 Carlito syrichta | reverse complement strand
CAGTGCCAACTAATTATGAAAAGCTAATATCAGTTCTAAATTATGTGTTAACATTATTCTAATATAAAAGTACATATTAAACTAAAAAAGTCTAACTTGTAAATTATGAATGTGTGATACCAGTTAATTAGACAGTTTCTATTGATTTCAATTCAAAGGAATTATCCACTTAAGAAGGCTTAAATAGAAAAGTATCTTTATTTTGGTATCAAAGTCTTAGAGAGGTGATAAATATTTTGGGGAAAAAAATCAACCTGATAATGATAGTAACTTATTTTGATGTGGTTTGGGTTTTAAGGTATGATAGTAACTTATTTTGATGTGGTTTGGGTTTTAAGGTTCTATATAAATAACTGTGGTTGTTTAAAAAAGAGAAAACTTGTAGAACTTTGTAATATGCAACAATATGGATTTATGCTAACTAGGGTATAAGTTAATGCCTTTTTGTTTTATGATTGAATTTCCTGGTCCAAAT
>NW_006970135.1:0-476 GCF_000164805.1 Carlito syrichta | reverse complement strand
GCCCAAAAAATGAGCCAAGCATGGAGGCGCCCACCTGTCATTCTAGCCACTCGGGAGGCCGTGATGGGAGTATTGCTGTAGACCAGCCGGTACAGGGCTTGGAGACTGAGAGCAGGCCCCTACTCTCCGACCTGGTTGACAGAGTGAGATTGCAACTGAGAATAATACCAACCACCACCACCACAGGCACAGGCCTTGCTCACAGGCTCAGCCTGGCATCCTGGCCCTTCAGAAACCCAGGGGTTCGACAGCTCGAGCCTGCGGGTTAGATACTAGCCTGGGACATGGCCCGAGACCTCACCTCAGCCATCAAAAATAAATACAAAGATTAGCCTCTTGTAGTGGCACAGGTCCGTGTTTCCTGCCACTCGGGGACCCAAAGCAGAAGGATCACCTGAGCCCATCAGGTGGAATCTGTGGTGGCCGTGAGCATGACCCTGTGCTCTGGCCTGGGTGAAAGAGTGGAATTCTGACTC
>NW_006970134.1:0-545 GCF_000164805.1 Carlito syrichta | reverse complement strand
TTGCTAGCTATCTATGTAGCCAGCAGGCTAGTCAACTGACTTAACTAGCTGACTTGAATAGCCATCCTGCTGGCTAGCAATCTGACTTATGGAGTTAGCTACCTACCTAGCCAGCTGGGTAGACAGCTGACTAAACTAGATGACTAAACCAGCCAACCAGTTGGCTAGCCAGCTGATTTAAGTAGCCTACGTAACTAGCAGCTACCTAGCTAGCCAGCTGACTTAAATAGATAGCAAACTAGCTAGATAACTAGTTAGTCAGCTGGCTTAAATTGTTAGCTAACTAGATAGCTACCTAGCTAACAAGCTGACTTAAATAGTAGGCTGCCTTGCTAGCTAGCTGACTTAACCAGCTAGATGACTAGTTGGCTTTATTGTTATCTAACGTGCTAGCTAGGTGACTCAATCATCTGACTTACCTTGTTAACTAATGAGCTGGCTAGCTTACTCATCCAGCTGACTTAACTCATTAGCTATCTAGCTAACTAGCTGACCATTCAGCTGACTTAATTCGTAAGATAGCTAGCTAGCTAGCCTACTCAACC
>NW_006970133.1:0-1163 GCF_000164805.1 Carlito syrichta | reverse complement strand
AATCTGTCAAGCCAGGATTGAACCTCACTTACTCTAACAGTTCCAGCACATCCCAACATTCTCTCCCTTTCTGAATTCCAGGAACACTTAATCAGAATTTAATGGTTTGCTACTCAGTTGTTCCTGAAAAGGGTCCTGGAATCAAAGGGAGATAAGCTGAGTGCTGTTCACCATTGCGCCTGGAGACAATTTCTGCCTCCCTTGCCCACTACTGGAGTTTTATCACCATAGGGTCACAGGCATGGGTTCTGTTTCCCTCTCCACCTCCTCCAAAAGTCCCATGGAGGCAAACACTTGTGTTGGCTTCCCACTCCCAGTGAACCTCGAATCACATCTGACGTGCAGTGACCTCTCTATAAACATGTAAAGAGTGTCTGTCATGAAAAAACATCTGATCCAGGGATGCCTGATCTGTAAAATGGTGGTCATAAGACCTGCCCTTCTTAGTTCATAAGATAATTTTGAGAAAATTGAAAAGGTGGTGAGATGCTTAGTAATTGTTAGTGCTATAGAAATGCTAAATGACCACTTGATTTTACATATATGAAGGAGGACTCCCAAAAAGCAGAATTATCTTTTTAGAGGGTGGGTCTCTTGCAGTGTGGGTTTCACCCACCAGGTAAGTGTTCTAGGAACTCACTGGCAGCAGTATACCAGCTAGCATTCTTGTGAGAGACTGTGTTCAGCTTCAGTGAATTTTTTTTTTTTTTGAGATTCTTTTCTTTTCTTTTTTTTTTTTTTTTTGAGTTGGAGTCTCACCCTTGTCTCCCAGGCTGGAGTGCAGTGGCACACTCATGGCCACCACAGCCACAACCTCCTGGGTTCAGGCAATCCTTCTTCTCAGCCTTCCAATAGCTGGAGCTACAGTCGCACACCACCACACCCGGCTAGCTTTTGTGATTTATTGCAGAGATGAGGTCTTACCAAGTTGCCCAAGCTGGTCTCAAACACCCAGGCCCAGGCAATCCTCTCGCCGGAGCCTCCCAAAGAGCTGGGATTACAGGCTGAGCCATCCCACCCAGCCTTCTGGTATCTGCTCATTTCATAATGGAAGATTTACAAGCACACCCGCCCATGCTGAGCAGAGTGTTCAGCCATTTTTGATCAAGGAACAGCATGATTCCCATACCCCATCCTCCTGAGTCACCTGATCTCACTGCCAG
>NW_006970132.1:0-794 GCF_000164805.1 Carlito syrichta | reverse complement strand
GAAATGAGTCTTGCCTTGTCTCCATCATCTCTGCATTTCCTGCCTTTGCTAAAAGTCTAGTTTAGAGTAGACTTTTGACCCAAGTACGTATTAGGTGGATAGATGAATGAATAAACCAAAACGCAGCTTTATAACCATCAGACTCCAACAGTTACAGGAAAAGAGAACCAGTCTGTATACAGCTGGCAGAACGATTGCCTGGTGTCTTCTTTTAGGTCCTGAGAGCACAAGACGATGCCGACTGCCAGCACTCAGTTGATTTTCTCCTTTTCTTTCAGCTCTAGGGAACACGCACAGGAAAGCTGGTAAGTGATGGTTGCCCCAGTTCAGTAAGAGCATGAATGGCCTTCATGAGCAGGCCCAGAGGTTCCCTAGTATCACTTCCACTACTCTGTTGGTCAAAGCCAAGAATCCTGGCTCTCAAATGTGCCATTGTTTGGCAGACAACGCTGAGTCCACACATGACATCTCCTGTTCCTCATACTGCTATGTGAATCCTCAGCCTCCCCCAATTTCTGGCACAGGCACCAGCTATGTGAATGTCTCCCCTGAGACATACCCAACTTGACTCATTGGAAAGTGGAAAGTGAAAAGTTGCCCACGGATGAGGGCATTTGTTCTTTTTTTTGGACTTATTTGAGGAGACATCAATAAAAATAAAGTTAATAAAAGCAAAAATGATTGTAATTAATGCTAACAAAGAGAAGAACCAGATTTCTGGGGGCATCTGCTCAGTACGGCTTTTTGAACAGTTAGCAGGGATTTGATTACTGGTAAGTGGGCAACGGTGAATT
>NW_006970131.1:7004-11041 GCF_000164805.1 Carlito syrichta | reverse complement strand
AACTAGCTGTCTTAATTAGTTGGGTAATGAGTTAGCTAGGTGACTTAACTGGCAAGCAATGCAGACGACGGACTACTTATCTGTTTTAACACATTGGGTGACTACTCAGCTGACTTGTTAGCTGGCTTAAGCAGTCGGCCGTCTAGTTGACCGACTAGTTAGCTTGGTGAATTAGTTGACTGATGAGTTGGCCCACAAGTTAGCTCCGTTAACTAGTTGCCTGGCTAGTTTGCTCACCTAACTAGTCAGCTGACTATTTGGCCGACCATTTAGCTGATCTAATGTGTCGGCCCACAAGTTAGCTGACCTAACTTGTCTGCTGATCAGTTGGCCGAGTAATCGTCGATTGGTTAGCTGACTTAAATAGTTGGCAGGCTAGTCGGCTGACCATTTAGCTTACTTAACTTGTCAGTTGGCGAGTGAGGCTGACTGGTCAGCTAACTTAACTATACGGTCTGTGAGAGAGTGGACTGTTCAGCTGACTTAACTATTCAGCTGGCGAGTGAGCTGACTGGTCAGATGACTTTAGTCAGCTAGTGAGTGAGCTGAATGGTCAGAAGAGTTAACTAGTTAGCTGGCAAATGAGTCGTCCGGTGAGCTGACTAAACTAGTTGGCCGGCAAGTGATCCAACATGTGAGTTGCCTTAAATAGTCGGCCGATGAGCGAGCTGACTAGTGAGCTTATTTAACTCTTCAGCTGGTGAGCAAGTCGACTATTTAGCTGACCTGTTGGCCTGCGAGCAAGCTGACAAGTTAGTTGACCTGTTGGCTGGCGAGCAAGCTGACTAGTTTGCTGACCGGTTTGCAGGCAATCGTGCTGACTAAATTACTGACGTGATGGGAGGTGAGCCAGCCCACTAGCTATCTGACCAGATATCTGAGTTGCTAGCCGACTAGTTAGCTAAATAACTAGCTGATTTGCTAGCTGACTTACTAGCTAGCTGATTAGCTAGGTGGCTATCTAGATGACATAACTAGCTAGCAAACAAGCTATCTAACTCTCTAGCATGCTGACTTCACTAGCTAGCTGAATAGTTAGCTGAGTTGCTAGCTGACTTAACTAGCTAGATGGCTAGCTAGCTGATTAACTAACTGACTAGCTACATTGCTGGATAGCTGGCTAGCCAGCAGACTTGATGAGTTTGTTAACTGGTTGTCTACAAGGATAGCCAGCTGGCTTAACTAGCTAGCTAACTGGCTGGCTAGCTAGCTAGTGAGCTGACCAGGTGGATAGCCAGCAAGCTTAAATAGTCATCTGGATGAATGGACAGTCAGATAGCCAGCTGGAATAACTAGCCAGGCACCCTGCTGTTTAGCCAGATAGCCAGTTGCCTTAACTAGCGGGCACCTAACTGACCAGTCTGCTAACCCTCAAGCTTAACTTGCCAGTCACCTAGATAGCCTGTCGGCTAACCAGCTTACTTAATTAGCTAACTTAACCAGATACCATCCAGCTAGCCAGCTGGCTTAACTAGCTACCTAACAAACCAACTGGCAAGGCAGGTCACTTAACTCACTGAATTAACTAGCTAGCCAGCCAGCTAGCCAGCTTACTTAATTACCTAGCTACCTACGTGGCCAATTGGATAGCCAGCTGACTTAACTACCTGACTTTAACTAGCCAGCTGGCTAGCCAGCTGATATAACTAGCAAGCTACCTAGCAAGACAGTTGGCTAGTCACTTGAATTAACTAGCTGACTTAACTAGCTAGTCAGCTGTCTAGCCTACTGACTCAACTAGCTGACATAACTAGATAGCCAGCTGGCTAGCCTGCTGACTTAACTGGTAGACATCACTAGCTAGAAAGGTGGCTAACCTGCTGACTTAAATAGCTAGCTACCTATGTATCTCGCTGGCTTGCCAGCTGACTTAACTACCTAGCTAACTAGCTAGACAGCTGGTTAGCGAACTGACTTAACTAGGTGATTTAAGTAGCTAGCCAGCTGGCTAGCCAACTCACTTAACAATCTAGCTACACAGCAAGGCTGCTGTCTAGCCAGCTGATTAACTAACAAACTTAACTAGCTAGCTACACAGTTTGTCAGGTGACTTACTAGCTGAAATAACTATCTAGCTACATAGCTACCTAACTACCTAGCTAGGCAACTTAGCCAGATGACTTAACTAGCTAGCTAGCTGATATAACTAGCTGATTTAACTAGTTCTCTACCTAGCTAGCAAGCTGACTTAACTAGCTGAAATAACTAGCTAGTAAGCTGTCTAGCCATCTGACTTAACTAGCTTTTTAACTAGCTAGCGAACTGGCTAGCCAACTGACTTAACGAGGTGACTTAAATAGCTAGCCAGCTGGTTAGCCAGCTTAATTAACTAGTTAATTAACGAGCTAGGCAGCTGGCCAGTCAATTGACTATACTATCTGACTTAACTAGATGTCCAGGCGGCTAGCAAGCTGACTTAACTAGCTCTCTACCTCTCTAGTCACATGGATAACCAGCTGATTTAACTAGCTGACATAACTACCTAGCCAGCTGGCTAGCCACCTGACTTAACTAGGTCACTACCTAGCCAGCCAGTTTGCTAGACAGCTGACTTATCTAGCTGTCTTAACTAGCTAGCCTGCTTTCTAGCCAGTAGAATTAACGAGCTTGCTACATAGCTAGCCACCTCGCTATCCAGCTGAATTAACTAGGTGACTTATCTATCTAGTCAGTAAAATACTCAGCTAACTTAACTAGCAAAATGCGTAGCTAGCCATCTGCCTTCTCAGCTGACATAACTAGATGATGTAACTTGCTAGCCAGCTGGCTAGTCTGAAGATGTAAATAGCAAGCTAACTAGATTGTAAATTGGCTTTCCAGCTGTCTTAACTAGCTGACAACTAGCTAGGCAACTGGCTAGCCAGCTGACATAATTGCGTAACTACCTACCTAGCCATCTGACATAACTAGCTGACATAACTAGCTCTCTACCTAGCTAGCTAGCTGGCTAACCTGCTGACTTACCTAGCTGATTAATTAGCTTGCCAGCTGGTAGCCAACTGTCTTAAGTAGCTCACTACCTAGCTAGCCAACAGGCTATCCAGCTGACTTAACTAGCTGACATAAATAGCTGTTAGTCATCTGAATTAACTAGCTTGCTATATAGCTAGCCAGCTGCCTAGCCAGCTTACTATACTAGGTGACTTAACTAAATAACCTTCTGTCTAGCCAGCTGACTAAATTAGCAAGCTATCTAGCTAGCCAGCTGTCTATCCACCTGACTTAACTAGGTGATTTAACTAGCTAGACAGCAGGCTAGACAGCTGATTTAACTATCTAACTTCCTAGCTAGCCAGCAGTCTAGTCAGATGACTTAACTAGGTGACTTAACTAGTTAACATGCTGGTTAGCAGGCTGACAACTGCCTACGTACCTAGCTAGACAAATGGATGGCCAGTTGAATTCACTAGCTAACTACCTACATATCCCTCTGCCTTGCCAGCTGACTAATCTATCTAGGTACCTAGGTAACCAGCTGGCTAGTGAGCTGACTTAACTATGTTACTTAACTAGCTTTCTGACTGGCTTGCCAGTTGACTTAACTAGGTAGTGACCCAGCTATCCAGCTGGCTATCCAGCTGAATTAACTCACTGACTTAACTAGCTAGCATGCTGACTTAACTAGTTGACTTAAGCAGCTAGCTACCAAGCTAGCCAGCTGGCTTCTCTAGCTGACTTAACTAGCTAGCTATCAAGATAGCCAGCTGACTAAACTAGCTATCTAGTTACCATAATTAGCTGACTAATACAGCTAGCTTTCTAGTTAGCCAGTTGACTTAACTAGATGAAATAACTATCTATCCAGAAGGATAGCCATCTGACTTAACTAGCTTTTTAACTAGCTAACAAGCTGAATAACCAACTGTCTTAATGAGCTGACAACTAGATAGCCAGCTGGTTGCCAGCAGACTTAACTACCTGACTTAACCAGCTTGTCAGCTGACTAGCCAGCTGACTTAACTAGTTGGCTACATATCTAGCTAGCTGGCTAGCCAGTTGACTTACCTAGCTGACTTAAGCTAGCATGCTTGCTAGCC
>NW_006970131.1:0-6984 GCF_000164805.1 Carlito syrichta | reverse complement strand
TCTGGGAGAGACCCATACTCTCTTTGGTTTTCTCATTTCTGTAGATTTTTCTCCCTTTACTCCTTTCCCTCCCCCTCTTCAATTCTGTTTGAGGGAAGGTGGGGTTGCTTTTATTTCTCTTCTGCAATGACCTGTTCTTCCTTATGAGGGTCTTCTGGTTTTGTGCACATTTCCCCTCTGCTTTACAGTCTGTCTATTCAGCAGTTTACAGTCTTGGTCCCAGTTCACCTATGTCGTCGCCATCTTGCCCCGTCCAACCAACTGTCTTAATGAGCTGACAACTAGATAGCCAACTGGTTGCCAGCAGACTTAACTACCTGACTTAACCAGCTTGTCAGCTGACTAGCCAGCTGACTTAACTAGTTGGCTACATATCTAGCTAGCTGGCTAGCCAGTTGACTTACCTAGCTGACTTAAGCTAGCATGCTTGCTAGCCACCTCTCTTAACTTGTTAGCTATCTATGTAGCCAGCAGGCTAGTCAACTGACTTAACTAGCTGACTTGAATAACTATCCTGCTGGCTAGCAAGCTGACTTATGGAGCTAGCTACCTACCTAGTCAGCTGGGTAGACAGCTGACTAAACTAGTTGACTAAACCAGCCAACCAGTTGGCTAGCCAGCTGACTTAAGTAGCATACGTAACTAGCAGCTACCTAGCTAGCCAGCTGACTTAAATAGGTAGCAAACTAGTTAGATATCTAGTTAGTCGGCTGGCTTAAATTGTTAGCTAACTAGATAGCTACCTAGCTAACAAGCTGACTTAAATAGTAGACTGCCTTGCTAGCTAGCTGACTTAACCAGCTAGATGACTAGTTGGCTTTATTGTTATCTAACGTGCTAGCTAGGTGACTCAATCATCTGACTTACCTTGTTAACTAATGAGCTGGCTAGCTTACTCATCCAGCTGACTTAACTCATTAGCTATCTAGCTAACTAGCTGACCATTCAGCTGACTTAATTCGTAAGATAGCTAGCTAGCTAGCCTACTCAACCAGCTGACTCAACCTGTTTGCTAACTAGCTATCTAGCTGACTCAAACAGCTGACTTCACCCGTTAGTTAACTAGCTAACAACCTGATTCAACCTGCTGACTTAAACCTTTAGCTAACTAGCTAGCTGTCTTAACCAGTTGACTAAATTAGAAGCTGACTTAAGTAGCTGTCTTTGCTAGCTGAATCAACCTATTAGATAGCTGACTTAACTGGCTGACTTAACTAGTTAGCTAGCTAACATAACTACCTGAATTAAATAGTTGCCTAACTATTTAATTTGCTGAATAATTAGCTGACTTAATTAGCTAACTATTTAGGCAACAGACTTAAGTAGCTGACTTAAAATATTAGCTAACTAGTGAGCTAGGTGACTTAGCTTGATTACTTAGCTAGCTAGATAGCTCACTTAGATGACTTAACTAGTTGGCTAAGGAGATATCTAGCTGAATTAATGAGTTGATTAATGAGTTAGATAACTGTTTTAACTAGTTGGTAAACGAGTTAAATAGCCAGCATAACTAGTTGGTTAATGAGTTAGCTGGGTGACTTAACTGGTTGGATGATGAGTCGGCCAACTAACTAGCTGGTTTAACACATTGGCTGACTACTTGGCCAACTTGTTAGGTGGCTTAACAAGTTGGCCAACTAATCTCCCGACTATTTAGCTTGGTTAAATAGTTGACTGAGGAGTTGGCCACACAGTTACTTTGGGTAAGTATTTGGCTGGGTAGTTTGCTCAGCTAACTTGTCAGTCGAGTATTTGGCTGACTAGTTAACTGACCTAACTAGTCTGCCATCTATTTAGCTGACCTAACTTGTCGGTTGACATGTTGGCCCACTAGTTGGCCGATTGGTTAGCTGAGTTAACTAGTTGGCCAGCAAGTAGGCCGAAAGGTTAGCTGACTTAACTAGGCGGACAGCAAGGGAGCAGACAGGTTTGTTGATTTAACTAGTTGGCAGGTGAAAGAGCCAACCGGTCAGCTGAATTAACTAATCTTCTGGCGAGTGAGCTGACGCATGCACTAGCATAACTAGTCGGCCGTCTAGTGAGCCAACAAGTGAGCTGATTTAAGTAGTCGGCTGGTGAGCGAGCCAACTAGTTAGCATACCTGTTGGCCTGCAAGCGAGATGACATGTTGGTTGATCTGTTGGCTGGCATGGAAGATGACTAGTTTGCTGACTGGTTGGCAGGCGAGTGAGCCTACTTGTTGGTTGACCTAATGGAAAGCAAGGGAGCCCACTAGTTAGCTCACCAGCTACCTGAGTTGTTAGCCAACTAGTTAGCTAAGTACCTAGCTGATTTGCTAGCTGACTTAACTAACTAGCTGGCTATCTAGCTTACTTAACTAGCTAGGTGACTAGGAACATGACTAGCTAGCTGAGTTAACTAGGTACCTGAATAGTTAGCTGACTTGCTAGCACACTTAACTAGCTAGCTGGCTATCTAGCTGACTTAACTAACTGACTAGCTATTTGGCTGGTTAGCTGGCTAGCCAGCTGACATAAATACCTAGCTACCTGGTTGGCTACACGGCTAGCCACCTGTCTTAAATAGCTAGCTGCCTGGCTGTCTAGCAGGCTAGGCAACCGGCTAGCTAGCTAGCAGGATGGCCACCTGGCTAGCGAACTGGTTAAATAGCCAGCCAGCCGGCTGGACATTGTGATAACCTGCTTGCTAAACTAGCAAGACACTCTGCTGGCCAGCCAGCTAGCCAGCCAGCTTAACTAGCTGGCCACCGAACTTACCAGCCTGCTAACAAGGTGCCTTAATTTGCCAGTCACCTAGCTAGCCAGCCGTCTAACCAGCTGACTTAACTAGCTGACAACTAGATAGACATTCGACTAGCCAACAGGCTTTACTAGGTAGCCACCTAGCTAGCCAGCTGGCTAGCCAGCTCACTTAACTCGCTTACTTAACTAGTGAGCCAATCGGCAAGCCAGCTGACTTAATTAGCTAGCTACCTACCTAGTCAGGTGGCTAGTCAGCTGACTTAAATGACAAGATACATAGCAAGCCAGTTTACTAGCCACTTGGATTAATAAGCTGACTAAACCAGCTAGCCAGCTGGCTGGCCAGCTGATTCAACTAGCTGACATAAATAGTTAGCCCGCTGACTAACCAGCTGACAACTACCTGACACCTCTAGTTAGCCAGGTGTCCAGCCAGCTGACATAACTTGATAGTTACCTCCGTGTTCTGCTGACTTAGCAGCCTATTCAACTACCTAGCTACCTACCTAACAAGTTAGCTGGCGAGCTGAGTTAACTAGGTGTGTTAACTAGCTAGCTAGTTGGCTAGTCATCTGACTTAGCTAGCTAGATACCAAGCTAGGCACCTGGATACCCAGCTGAATTAAGTAGATGACTCAATAAACTAGTTACCTAGCCAGACTGCTGAATTTACTAGCTTAAATAACTAGCTAACTACCTAGTTAGATATCTTGCTAGAAAGCCAACTAGTTGGCTTAACATGGAGGCTAGCTGACATAACTAGCTGACTTAACTAGCTATCTACCTTGATAGTCAGCTAACTAAACTACCTTAAATTACTAGCTAGCCTACTGTCTAGCCATCTGAATTAACTAGCTTTTTAACTAGTTAGGGAGATGGCTACTCAACTGACATAATGAGGTGACTTAACTAGCTATCCAGCTGGTTAGCCACCTGACAACTAGTTGATTAATGAGCTTGGTAGCTCACCAGCCAGGTGACTTAACTAATTGACTTAACTAGATATCCAGTTGGATAGCCAGCTGACATAACTAGTTCTCTAACTCTCTAGCCACCTGGATATCCAGCTGAATTAAGTAACTGACTTAGTTAGCTAGCCCTCTCCTAGCCAACTGACTTAACTTGGTCACTAACTAGCCAGCCAGTTGGCTACACAACTGACTTAACTAGTTGTCTTAATTAGTTGGCCTGCTTTCTAACTAGCTTGAATTAACTAGCTTGCTACATAGCTTTCTAACTAGCTTGAATTAACTAGCTTGCTACATAGCTAGCCAGCTGGCTATCCAGCTGAATTAACTAGGTGACTTAACTAGCTAGTCAGCACTCTAGCCAGTTGAATTAACTAACAGGTTACCTAGGGAGCCATATGGCTAGTCAGCTGAGTTAACAAGGTGACAAAACTAGATAGTCAGCTGGCTAGACAGCTAACGTAACTATCCAGCTACCTAGCTAGCAAGCTGGTTAGCCAGCTGACATAAGTAGCCCTCAACCTCTCTAGCCTCCTGGATAGCAAGTGACTTAACTAGCTGACTTAATTAGCTAGTCAGCTGGCAAGGCAACAGACTTAACTATGTCACTATCTAGCTAGAGAGCTGTCTAGCTAGGTAGCTCACCACCTAGCTAGACAGCTGGATAGCTAGCTGACTTAACTACCTGTATTAACTAGCTGTCCTGCTATCTAGCCAGTTGAATTAACTTGATTGCTACATAGCTAGTCAACTGGCTTTCCAGCTGAATTAACTAGGTGACTTTTCTAGCTAGCCAGCTGTGTATCCAGCTGACTTAACTAGCAAGCTACTTAGCTAGCCTGCTGGCTAGTCATCTGACTTAACTAGGTGACTTAACTAGCTAGCAAGCTGACTATACAGCTGACATAACTAGCTAGTTACCTAGCTAGCCCAGCTCCGTAGCTAGCCAGCAGGCTAGCCAGCTGACTTAAGTAGCTGAATTCACGAAGTAGACAGCTGCATAGCCAGCAGACTTAACTAGTGAGCTACCTAGTTAGACAGCTGGATGGCTAACTGACTTAACAAGTTGACATAACTAGACGCTGGATTCTAACCAGCTGACAACTAACTACCTACCTACTAAACTTGCTGACTTGCAAGCTGTCTTAACTACCTAATTACCTAGCTATCCTGCTGGCCAGTAAACTGAGTTAAGTAGGTGACTTAACTTGCTAACCAGCTGGCTAGCCAGCTGACTTAAAGCTACCTATACTGCTTGGTTCCTGGTTCTCCAGCTGTCTTAACTAACAGACTTAACTTGCTACCCAGTTGACTTAAATAGCTCATATAAATTGCTAGCTACCTAGCAACCCTGCTAACTTAACTAGCTGAATCAACTTGCTAGCCACCTAGCTAGCTATCATATAACTAGCAGACTTAACTAGCTGACTTAAATGGCTAGCTAGCTGACATAAAATGCTGACTTATCTAGCTAGCTGCCTAGCTACCCAGCTGATTTAACTAGCTGAAATAACTAGCAAGTCAGATGGCTACACATCTCATTTAACAAGCTTTTTAACTAGATATCCAGCTGGTTAGACAACTGACATAATTAACTGACTTAACTAGCTAGCAAGCTGATTAGCCAGCTGACTAAACTAGCAGACTTAACTAGCTGGCCAGCTGTCTAGCAAGGTGACTTTATTGCCTAGCTAACTAGCTAGCCAGTAGCCTAGCCAGCTGACTTAACTAGCTGACTTAACAAATTAGCTAGCTGGCTGGCCAGCAGATTTAGCTAGCTAGATTCGTAGCTAGACAGCTATATAGCCAGCTGACTTAACTAGCTGACATAACTAGAAAGACTGATGGCTAGCCAGCTGACTTAACTAGCTACCTACATTTGGCACTGACTTTGACAGCTGAATTAACTACCTCACTACCTAGCTGAACTGCTGGCCAGCGAGCTGACTTAACTAGATGACTTAACTTGCTAACCAGTTAGCTAGTCAGCTGATTTAACTAGCTAGCTACCCTGCGAGACAGCTGGTTTGCCAGCTGATTTAACTAACTGACTTAACTAGTTAGTTAGTTGACTGAACTAGCTGACCTAACTGGCTAGCCAGTTGAATAAACTAGCTGATTTAACCAGCTAGCCGGCTGGCTAGCCAGTTGAACTAACTAGCAAGCTGCCTATCTAACTATCAAGCTAGCCAGCTGAATAAACTAGGTGACCTAACTAGTTATCTGTCTGCCATAACTAGTTTATTTATATAGCTAGCTTCCTACCTGGCCAGCTGAATCAACTAGCTAAAATAATTAGCTAGACAGATGGTGAGCAATCTGACTTGACTAGCTTTTTATCTAGCTAACAAGCTTGATAGCCAACAGACTTAATGTCCTGACTTAACTAGCTAGCCTGCCAGTTGCCAGCTGACTTAACTAGCTGATTTAACTTGCTAGCCATCTGGTTGCCAGCTGACTTAACTAGTTGACTTAACTTGCTAGCCTGCTGGTTGCCAGTTGACTTAACTAACTGACTTAATGAGTTAGTCAGTTGGCTAGGCAGCTGACTTAACTAGCTGGCGAACTATCTAGCCAGCTGGCTAGCCAGCTCACTTAACAAACTGACTTAAGCTAGCAAACTGGCTTACCACTTCACTTAAATTTCTAGCTATCAACATAGCAGGCTAACCAGCTGACTTAATCAACTGACTTGAACAACTATCTTGCTTGCTAGCAAGTTGATTTATCTAGCTAGCTACCTACCTAGCCTGCTGGCTAGACAGTTGACTAAACTAGCTGACTTAACCAGCTAGCCAGTTGGCTAGTCAACTGACTTAACTAGCTCACTATCTAGTTAGCCTGCTGGCTACCCAGCTGACTTAAGGAGCTGAGTTAACTAGTAGCTACCTAGCTAGCCAGCTGACTTAACTAGTTAGCTAACTAGCTAGCTAACTAGTTAGGCAGCTGACTTAAATATTTAGTTAACTAGCTAGCTACCTAGCTAACAAGCTGACTTAGTTAGCTGCCTTGCTAGCTAGCTGTCTTAACCAGTTAGATAACTAGTTAGCTTAATCATTATCTAACGTGCTAGGTAGGTGATTTAATAATCTGACTTATTTTGTTAGCTAATGAACTGGCTAGCTGACTCAGTCAGCTGACTTAACTCATTAGCTATCTAGCTATTTAGCTTACTATCCAGCTGACTTAACTCATTAGCTAATTAGTTTACTAGTCCAGTCAAGTAGCTGACTCAACCCATTTGCTAACTAACTAGCTAGACAGGTGAGCTGACTTAAGTAGTTGTATGGTGA
>NW_006970130.1:0-13355 GCF_000164805.1 Carlito syrichta | reverse complement strand
CCTAAAGGCAATGCCAAGAAGGCACATGCTATGGGCAGCATTATAGAAGAGAATTTCCAAACTTAGGAACCCAATCTTTTATAATGGACAGTAAGCATGTCTGCCTTTGCCCCACAAGGAGATGTTTTATTCATATCAGACAGTAAATAAACATACCTTTTTTAGAAACTGACATTATCTCCATCTTCCAAGACTGTTCACTATATAACCATCATTGAAAACATAGCCTGGAACAAAGGCAGCCAGGGCCTCTGCCTGCTCATACAATGTACAGAAATGTGAATGTGAAAGACTCATGAATTGTCTCCCAATCATGTAAACAATTAATGAAATATTAAAAAAGATAAATCTCTACATGAGCTTGTTAATGTTATAACAGTACCTTTATTTTTAAAGCAATTATTGAGGTGTAGTTGACACACAATAAACTGCACATATTTAGGAAGAAGATTTTGCTAAGTTTGATATATGCAGATATTCATGAAACCAGGAGCTTTATCAAGTTAATGAACCTAACCAGCATCTTCAAAAGTTTATGTCCCTTCTTAAAAATTTTGTATATATATATATATAGTTAATTATATAGTTTTATTAAATATCACATGACTATTACCTAAACAGATGAAATCACTTGCATTCTCAATGTCTTTTTTGAGATAAAGATTTTTATTTTTTACAAGACAAGATACGATAAATAAATCCTGGGTAGATTTAAGTATATTCTTTAGGACATAGTTTGAGCTAAATGGTTGCACTCAAATAAATTAAGACTTTTTTATCATTATTATCAGTGTAATGTAGATAAGGCATTTAGAGTAGTTATTGAGTTTCAATTTAGTCAATGGATATTTTCATTCTGAGAACTTACCCAACAGGATCTTCATGCAATATTTAAGTAATTATTGAAATACGATGTTTTGATTTTCTTTTGAGGGGTTTCCTACCTACTTTTTCCTTAGAGTTGGTTCTTTAAAAAAGAAGCAATTTTGGTCTATTCTTCTTTTAAATGTTCTCCTCAACTTTTAAAGAAAGATACTTTTTTTTCTGTTTTGGGGTTTTCAAAGGTAAACATTTTAGTTTCGTAGTCTTTGGAATATAGAAATAAATTACATAGAGCATTATAGTTACATGGTGCATTAATATAGTATGAATTCATAGCTAAACAAAATAAGATTATTATATGTATGGTTCATTATATTTTGAACTAAATATTATTTTATTTAAATAGTAAAGAACTTATAGGCTATACCTTGTATCATTCACCATAAGACATAGCAATTCTTTTATACATAGATGCCTAAAACTTATTTGATCTGAAATTTCACTTGGAATGAATTCCTATGCAGGAAAAAAACTGCATTTGCAATATGTACATGGGGGGGCAAAAAAATTACAATTATTGTTTGAAGGTCAGGCCCCTTTTAGTACAGGCTTCCTCATTAGATAAATGTTCTAGAAACTAGCATTGTTGTGAGAAGCTGTGTTTAGCTTCAGAGAATCTTTTGGTTTTTGGAGATTCTTTCAATGTGTTTGCCCTTTTCATGAGGGGTGGTTTACAAGCACACCTACCCACACTACTCTGAGTGTTCAGCAGTTTTTGACCAAAATTAGCATTACTCCTGTGTCTCAACCTTGTTATTCACCTGATCTCACCCCATGCAACTATTCTTTGTTTCCCTGAGTCAAAAAGTCCTCAAAGAGAAATGTTTTGCATATGGAAGAAGTAAAACAAAAAATGGCATAAACACTAAAAGTCATTAAAATCGACAAGTTCAAAAACTGTTCTGAGTGGTGAAAAAGCATCTCAATAACTGTATTGCATCAGACGGCAAGTACTTTGAAGATGACTGAAGTTTAAGTATTTAAGAATAAATACACAATATTTTATAAATAAACTCCAGTTTTGGGGGGGTCTCCCTGGTAGTAGGTTAAATTGTTTCCAGATATTAATGAATATGTGCATCATAATACCATGTTGTGTTTGTAAATGGTTCAGTATCTCAGGAGATCACTGTATAATTATGAATAACCAACTTCTATGATTCAACATCCACCATTCCTTCTCTTCAGATAGCAAAATGTTAATAGCATTTTAATACATGAAAAAAATGAAAATATAAAAATATATAAATCATATAAATAAAGAATATGTTATATTACAACACACACACATATAAAATTTCATTTATCATTACAAATAGAAATGATTTTTGGTCTACAGTGTGATTTTACTATGTTAAAACAGTATTACTTTTTTATTAGAAGATTACTAAAATATGTTTCACACAATGACTGCAGAATCAGGTAAATTACAAATGATTTATATTTAAGTAATGTGAAAATATAAAGATAAAAGTGAGGCAAGTATTCAAGTAGAACTGTGTGGGTTCAGAATATATGACTAGAATCTGAATTTAGAAAAATTCTAAAGCACCCGGTAATTCCTGTTCTCTGTATAAACTCACAGATGAAGATGAGATTTCATTTATTCCACTTTTCAGTGGTATACATTCCTTGACGCTTTCTTTATTATAGTCCCATAATTCTGCTTTGGAAAAGGGCAGAGTCTGAATTACTTCTTTTATAAAGATCACCATAGAATCAATAAGTAACATTCTGGATTCATTCTTCACAGCAGCAGGCTCTCTTTCTGTCCTCTTACCCTACCACTCTTTACTGCACAACACTATCTGAGGTTGTCACTGTAAACTTTCAGTGTCAGGTTGCCCTAGCAATGCAAGGCCTTTTTCTTTCTCCCACTGTATCTGAATTTAAAATAATAATCATAATAATAATAACAATTTGCAATGATCTCTGAAAACACAGGAAGTATTCAGACTGAGACATATGAAGCTATAGGGAAAATAAGAAGTTACAAATGAAAGCGGAAATAATTAAATCACAGAGAAGTATTTTGCTCATGGATTTACACAGAGCTCCAGATGGTGGCTTGCTATATTCATCTCCAGATTAGCTAAATAAAGGACAGGTCTTATGTCAGCCTGCACATGACTTTAACGAGTTTACCTTTTTGTTGCAAAACGTTAAAGCTTTTAGTGCTATACTTCAGAAGCCACATATGAAAGAAGCATTATTGGATTAGGGTCTGGGAAACAATGTGACACACACTCGGCCTGTTCAGACATTAATAGTAGTCAGAAACATACCAGAGTTGCACACTTCCTTGGTTAATGGTTGAAAAATCAAGGGTAAGTTGTACTTGATTCCCCCTAGAAATTACTCTTCTATTAACAGATGACAACACTGCCTAGGTGAACACAATGACAAAGATCTCTAATTATTATCATAAGTACTTCTTTAACCAAGTATTTTAACCTGTTGTCTGCAAAACCTTTTCCCAAAACTTTCTTTGTCATTTGCTTAAGAACTTTCCTTCTATTTGAAACAAGAAAAACTTTGCTTTACATACTTTGGATCTGCAAACAAGTAATATAATTTTCACCTCCTCTGAGAAAAGGGATTTGGGGTATGACAAAAGACTGTTTGATCATGGCGTATTTACGATTGCTTGAGATTTTTAAAGAATTTTCTCCATTGTCTGCCAGCATATACACATGGCCATGAAATGTCAACTGTGAAAGAAATTGTATAGTTTTTAGTTCATTATCAAAGGTTTTGACCATAAATCTAGAAATACTTATAAAAGTTTGTTTAGATGACTTTTATTCTTGGGTTAATGCTCACCAGTCCCCCCCCAAGACAGCATTTCCTTTTTATAAAGTTTTTAATTTAACTTTTCTTCTAACATGTCAGATATTATCATTTTTTGCCAAAATCCCACTCCAGCTGGGTTCAGGGTCTCCTGAAAGAGGAATGGTGTCGGTGTTGAAGGAGACACTTCGGACAACTGACTCTGTTGTGAGCAGGACAGATGCCATTTATTGCTAGTTAATAGTGAGCTTATATACCCCTTTTTAGAGGGAAGTAGTCATAAAAAATTCTCGAACCTTAGAAAAGGAAGGAAATACTCTCATGGAAATCGGAACTGGCATCCAATTCCTGTACAAAACCCAAAACCCACGGGACTTAAGAGAGAAGATAGACAAATGGGACCTTATTAAACTGACAAGCTTCTGCAAAGCCAAAGAAACCATCAAGAGAGCAGGGAGACAGCCTACAGACTGGGAAAAAGTATTTGCCAACTCTAGATTGACAAAGGCTTAACATCCTGGATCTACAAGGAACTGAAACGTACTGAAAAGAAGAAAACAAACAATCCCATTATAAAATGGGCAAAAGATATGAACAGACACTTCACAAAAGAAGACATTTGAGAAACCAACAAACACATGAAGAAATACTTAACCTCACTAATTATCAGGGAGATGCAAATCAAAACCACACTGAGATACCACCTAACTCCAGTCAGAATGGCAATTATCAACAACTCAAAAAATAACAGCTGCTGGAGAGGGTGTGGTGAAAAGGGAACACTTCTACACTGTTGGTGGGAGTGTAAACTAGTGCAACCTCTGTGGAAAGCAGTGTGGCGATTCCTAAAAGCTCTAAAAATTGACCTTCCATATGACCCTGCAATCCCCCTACTGGGAATATACCCTGAAGAACACAAATCACTCTATAAAAAAGATACCTGCACACGTATGTTTATCGCAGCGTTGTTCACAATAGCAAGAACCTGGAAACAACCATACTGCCCATCAAAAGAGGACTGGATTTAAAAAATGTGGTACATATACACAATGGAATACCACGCAGTCATAAAAAAGAACAAAATCATGAATTTCGCAGCAACCTGGATGGAACTAGAGTCTATAATACTGAGTGACCTCTCACAGAAACAAAGATCAGAATATCACATGTTCTCACTCATATAATGGACCTTGAACATCCAATGTAATACTATAAGAAAATGACTGACAGTACTGGGAAACTATGGGGGGGAGGGGGATGGGATTAACAGTAGCAAATATCTGTCTGGGACTGGGAAAACACCTCTTATCAACAGGGTGCCTGAATGAAACGTAATTGTACACCTAACCCTTAACTGTACCCCACAAAACCATAATAAAAAATACTAATTAATTATAAAAAATAAAATTAAATAAATTCTTTTCAGAAAAAACAACAACAACAACAAATTTCTCAAAGCATGGCAATCAGTAACTAATCAATAGCTTTACAAAAAACAGAACTAGCTATTCGTACATGGTGTCCTTCAAGGAGCCACTCTGATGCACATTCCTTTGTGCACAGATGCTTTCTCAGGAGTGTCACTGTCTGGTGATCTTCAAAGCAAGCTATTCTCATTTATCATCTATGACGTTCAATTTACTGGTTATCTCTAGAAGCCCCCGGAGGTACTCCATGATGATAACCAGGTTTCAAGGAACCCACAATTTTTCAGCAAATAAATCATATGATAAGTTTTAAAAGAAGGTTATACACTAGACATGTTAATTTCCTCAGTCTACAAAACTTAATCTAATTATGTCTAGGAATGTTTCATTGATCTAATCTACTTTAACTTAAATTGCAAAAACAAGTCTATAAATCATTCCTACAATGATCACTACAGTCTGTTATTGAATAACATAAACTCAAATCAAGCTTAAGTTACTCTATAATACTAAATATATATATCAAAAACAGCATAATATAGAAATGCTTCTTTTCTTATGTTAGAGGTTCACATAAGTATTATAAATGAATTGTAACTATATCCTAACACACAAGCCACAATACAAATCATAGTAACTGGGGCAAAACAACATCCTGGAAACTCTAATTAACTGTTAATCAAAAAAGCAACTCTACCAAGTAATTATCTATCCACACCTGATGTTCAAGGTCTTACTCATGACTCCTTGGCAAGATCAGAGCGTTCTTTACAGATGTTAAACAGAGCACTCCCTGTTCTCGTTGTGAATTTTCTAACCATAACACTATATTAAGCAGCAGCGAGGTCTAGCACTAGGAGGTCAGGGACATAGCCAGATAGGTGAATAAGTAAAATGGAAGCAACCTTTTCTCACAAAATACCCTTTGGCTTCTATGTGTGGGGTAATGAATGACGTGAATTGGAGTTTGGTTTTTCACCTTTAGAATGTCCAGAATTTTCCAGCTGCATCAATAACAAAAATAGAAGAAGTACAGGTTTCCGCTGCCCAGGCTCGCTTGGCGGCCTGGGGTCATTAGCCCCCTGGACTTTGTCAGCAGGCAGGCCACCATGACTGGCTCCCAACAATTTTTAACAGCTTTATTGTGATGATTTATTTTTTAAAATAAAATATAAAGGCATTTCATACACTCTCACCTTAATAATACACTACCAAACTTATTTTATTATTTAGGTAATTTATGGCTTAATAGAATGCATCAGTTTTATCTAATTGATGTGATTTGGTTAATTATTTAAACATTTCAGAAAATTTGTGATTTGAACTGATTGTAATTACTTAGTATGGTAATATTAAAATGACAGATAATTTGTTAAATTAAATATTAGCTATATTTTCAAAATGAAGCAAATAATATTATGGACTATGATTTTATCAAATAATAACTAATGTTTAATTTTATAATATGTAATTGGAAATGAATATTGATGTATGCATATACATTTTGTAATGTATTGTTATGCTACTTTGATATTACCATCTGTAATGGATATTTAATTTTAAATGTCATAGTTAAGTGATAAATGAAGCCAGTTTATGTTTTTAGTAGAATTAAAAAATACAATATCGCTAGAGGATAAAATGTGTTTATATTAGCAATAGAAATTGCAATTGTTAATAATTCAGATATTTTAAAAAATTAAGAAATCTTCTTAGTCTTTACTTTTACAATTTTAATTGACCTAAAAATTGCTCTTATAAACAAATTAGATAACGGTAACACTTTATTACTATTTAGAAGTGAAAAGAGTAGTGATATCAGTTTAATCATGACTCAAATAGTTTTATAATTTTAATTTAAAAAATTTACTCAGTTGTCGAGAACTCAAACACCTAAACGTGAAGAGACTTCCATGTTGCAGCAGTCGTAAATAAATAAATGTCAGGACGAAGTTTAATATCATCTGCATTATAATAACTAAATTATAATGACTAGATGATACCTTTTTTGAGCACAGAAAATAATCATGCCTCTCTTTCCTACGGAGTAACCCAAACTTAGCACCAAACCTTGATTTGGAGGGGCTCAACAAATATTGTGTTCATACATAAAAGGAAAACTTTGGTGAGTCACTTGCTTCCACTTTCCACTTCTGTAGTTTCCTTAAAACAATAATGTGGTACTTAGGGAAAAAGAAAAAGAGGAAAGAAACAAAGGCAATCGCACATTTCTGGTGGAGAGCTGCCAACCAGCCTTGGGCACACTGAGCCACCCTTTGCTCTTGTAGGCCTATGTTTTTCTCTGCAGCTCACAGGTTTCTTGACTCCTACCAGGCTCTTGCCCTCAATGGCGGTGGCCAGAGTCCTTTGCTGCCCAGGAGGGCCCTGAGTTGTCAGAAGTCTAATCACTTGATAATCTTCAGGAAAATCATGTTAATTGCAGAGGCCTATAGAAACAGTAACATTGTGCTGCCCCTGTAAGGGGCCGTCAAGTCAAATTTAAGTATTTTTACTGCTTTGCCACCCCAACTGATACTAGAAAATGTCTGATGCACTCCTGTCCTGTCATTAATGAAATCCAAATAGTATAAATTAATGAAATAGAGTATTTCACGAGAAAGTGTGTGTTCCCAGAGGAAATTGTATTTTATTATTATCTCCCTTCCTTCCTTCCTTCTTCTTTCTTTCTTTCTTTCTTTTCTTTCTTTCTTTCTTTCTCTTTCTTTCTTTCTCTCTTTCTCTCTTTCTCTTTCTTTCTTTCTTTCTTTCTTTCTTTCTTTCTTTCTTTCTTTCTTTCCTGTCTGAGTTTCACTGTGTCAACTAGGCTGCAGTGCAGTCACATGCTCAAGGTTACCACAGCCTCTCCCTGCTGGGATCAGGTGATCTTCCTCCTCAGCCTTCCAAGTAGCTGGATATACAGGGTGCACCACCATACCCAGCTAATTTTTTTAAAAATTTAATATAGAGATGAGTTCTTACCAAGTTGCCCAGACTAATCTCAAACCCTGGACTCAGGCATCCCCCTTGCTTCTGCCTCCCAAAGTGCTGGGATTATAAGCATGAGCCACTGTACCTGGCAGCAATTGTGTTTTAAAAGTTAATGGTAAACTTCGAGAAGATTTTTTTTTTCTGGAAAATAATGGTGAAGAAACCATTTACACCTTGAATAAACTTGGAGAAACATCAATTAGACAATTTGTCTCAGGCTATATTCTAGATTTTGCTCCAAGAGGACTCAGAGTATATTACTGTCATGTAAGGTTTGACAGCAATCTAATGTTCTCAGAAAACCAAATGGAGAGCACTCCATGATTGACCTTACTTTCAGAGCCAAAGTCATTTTAACCAAGTGCATTTTCCAATGTAAATGATCAGAAGAGTAGTTGCTAGATTTATGATACCAGATGTCTGTCCTGAGATGTTATACTCTGGCTATTTTGGAAAGCTACAGTGAAATCAAATATAATTGAATATTAAATTATAAATGTTTGCCAATTGATCACTTTAAAACAAGAATAGAACCACATCAGAATCTGGATAAAAATATTCTCTATCAAGCACATGTTCTTCCTTTGAACAAAAAAAAGAATGTAAACTTGAAATATAATTTAACCTGTTGAATTTAGAAATGGAATATGGGGAAATATTGGCTTAGTTTAATAAGTGATTATGAACTCTGAAGTCAGAAACAACTGAATTAAAACTTTTACATTGTCACTTATTAGCTTTGCAAACTTGAACAGATTAATTTTCATGAAATGGAGATTTTTTTCATGGAAAAGAGACAACCCACAACATCTTATTTAGTTTGTTGAGGATTGAATAATATATTTAATGTAATGTGTTAAACACATGCCTGTGAACTAAGAGCTCAACATGTGTTAGAAATTATGAGTTATTATGTGATCTGCATGCTTTTTTGCACAAAGCGTGTCCAAAGTTTCCAGGTGCACAATGGTAGCATATTTAACACTGGGCTTGTACCCCTGGAGTTTCTTTCCTATCAGAATTTGCTTCTTCTTAGAATCTGCTCAGACGCTCCACCTAATATTGTCTCCATGGCTCTTCTTTTCACCTTCTTTCTCAAGGACCCCCACTTTCAATCACTTAGTCATTCTCCAGACATGTTAATATTGCATTGATCAGATTACAACCCATCTGACAGCCTTGGAAGACATCTTTGAAGTGACTTTGTAACTACAGGTCGATCCATTACATGATGAATCTACACTCAATGCTCAGAAGCAATTTACTTTTCTCAAGGTCTTGAAGAGAACCTCACTAGACTTCCCAAATACATTACTTATAACAGACATTACTTGCGATGTCAATTTCTCACAATTGTAGTTCAAAATATCAGATTTCTGAGAGCTTTCTTCCACTAGTTCTAAGGTATTAATTTCTTATCCATAGAGTCATGAGTTAAATATAAATATAGTTATAAACAGATTTTTTAAATATGAAAAAAATTAATTTTTATTTGTAGAAAATGAATACACATGAAACCAATGTACTTTGCTCATCCAAATTCTTAAATAAGTCATATTCTTAATAAAAATGCAATATTAGCATACATAATCTATTTTATATGTTAACATACAGTTGTTAAAATGGCTTATTAAGTGTTTCACTCACATTTTAGTTTATAAATTTGGAAATCACCAACATAGTTAAATTTGTGAAAAAAGTCTTAAATAAGCAAAGTATTTTCTTATTATATAGATCTCTCTATAAATATGTATCTATCTGTCTATTTATCTATCTACCTATCTGCCTGTGTGTGTGTGGTTTTGTGTGTATATATATTACTCAAGTTTCTTTAGAGTAACAGAACTGGCAGGATGTGTGTGTGTGTGTGTGTTTACATATATATGGAGAGGAGAATGGGAGGCACAGAGAAAGGGAGGGTGGGGGGAGGAAGAGAGAGACTTCGAGGAGTTGGCTCATGGAATTTTTCTGGTTGGCATGTCAGGAATCTGCACTGTCAACTGCTGTCAATCCAGGGAAGACTTAATGCTGCATCTCAGTCTGGAAGCAGATTTTTTTTTTCTTTTTTGGAGGACCTCAGTCTTAAACTGATTGGATGAGATCCAACCACATTACAGGGAGAAATCTGCTTTACCAAAGTCTCCTGATTTAAATGTTAATGTCAGCTAAAAAATTACAGTAACCTCTAAACTGGTATTGGACCCAAAAGTGATTACCATAGCCTAGCAATGTTGACACATAAAATTATCCACAATTACACACACACATATATGTATGAGGAGGGTCCCCTTAAAAAGGGATTATCTTTTTGAGAGTTGGCTTCTTGTAAAACAGGCTTCCTCCACTAGGTAAATGTTCCTGTTAGTGTTGTAGTGAGAGGCTATATTTGGCTTCAGTGAATTTTTTTTGGAGATTCTTTCAATGTATTTTCCCATTTAATGATGAGTGATTTAGGAGTGGACCTGGCCACCCTATGCTGAGTATTCTGCAGTTTTTGGCCAAACATGCCCCACCCTCCCTATTCACCTGTTCTCACCCTGAACAACTTCTGTTTTGTTTCACCAATGATAAAAGTCCTCAAAGAGAAATGTTTTGCTGATATGGAAGCCGTGAAACAAAAAACAGCATAAAAAAATTGACAAGTTTAAAAATTGTTTCGAGAAGTGGAAGAAGTATCTTATAGGAGTATTGTATCAAACAGACAGTACTTTAATGGTGACTGAAGTTTAAACATGTAAGAATAAATACACAATTTTTAAATAAACAGATTCTAGTTTGTTGGGGTCCCTCTCATATGTATGCATTGTCTTATATATTTGGCAGGTTATCTGTTTCCCTTGGTTATTACTGAAACTAATTAAGACAATCCTATCAAATCAGCATAAATACTATGTCAGTAAACTTAAATTAATTAGTTTTTTGTTATTTATAAACTGTATCTTATTTTGAAACATTGAAATTTAATGTAAAATTAAGTCATTTCAGCAAGTACAGATAACATGTAATGAGTAAAAGACATCCTTTTATTTCTGGATAAAAAAATTCAAAGAGACAAGGCAGAGAAATACCCCCTCCAAAACTTAGAAGCAACAACAGACAGCCAATGAGGACATGGGAGGGGAAGAAACTGTTCCTAATCTCTTGCCTGCCCTGTGGAGATGATGACTTCTTAAACACATGTCAGTCATTAGCCCACAGGGCAGGACCTGTTGAGATTAGCTCATTAAGTATGAATTTGATTTCAGCTTAATAGTTAATTTCTCAATATTGCCTGTGTGAGTTTACACTAGAGTCAGAGAAATATATTTAAGTATCAGAAGAATGCAACTAAATACCTTACAAGGTATTCCTAAACTGTAAGGAAATTAGGAAGCTATCTCTAAATGTATATGTATTCTTTGACTCATTTATTTATTCAGCAAATAGCTGTGAGCATCTGCAATGTTTCTCACACTGTTCCAGGTCCTAAGAAAACTGTGACAATTTAGACAAGACAGGTTCTTAATTTTGTTAAGTTTTTATATCTGAATCAGAGGGAGAAAAACATCAGCAAACAAGCAAGAGAATCAGTAATGAAGGCTGTGCAGAGAATTCAAATGCAGTGAGAAGACATTACCAGGGAGGGTATTTCGGATTGAGTAGTCAGGAAGGGCCTCAGCGAAAGTGAACACTTAAACTAAAATCTTTATACCAATGAGATATTTCAGCCATCTGAACAGCAAAGAGAGCAGCGCATCCCAGGTGATGGCACAGGATGTGCAAAGGCCCCAAGGCAGAAAGTTCAGCACATTCAAAGAGGAAGCCTGAGTAACCATAGCACAGCTAGCAAAAGAGAGCAGTACTGAGACCCTTAATAAAATATTTGTGTTTGTATTTATTTTAGAGTTGTAGGGTATATGTGAGGATTTGCTACAAATTGCGTGCAGGTGAGGTTTGGGCTTCTGGCAAGCCCTCTCTGCCTCTGGCAGTGGACATAATACCCATGGGTGGTTGCATGTACCTTATCCACCCCCTGATCCTTCCTTTAGCGGTACCCAGTATTTGTTGCTCCGGCTTTTGTGCTCTAGTGCCCAAAGTTTAGTACCAAGAATTTTGAAGAGGGAGCCGGGGGCAGAGCCTTTGGTGAACCATGTCAGGAGATTTGCATTGTACTGAAATAGCATAATAAGCCTTAAGGAATTTTTTTTTGAAACAAGTAGGATTATAATTGGCCATTTTTAAAAATAATCATTTGGCAATTGTTGGGAGACCTGATTACAGAGAGACAGGCAAACGTGAAGGAGCAGAGCTAGAAAACGTGAACAGATTTATTTTGCTTCTCTTGCTTTTTTTAAAATTCCAGTATTAATATGAGTTTGCTTATTAATGTTTGGATAGTTTTCCTTATTTGACATAAGGAGTGAAATAGAGATTCATCTTATTTTATGTATACAGGTAGCCTGATGTCTCACTTCCATTGAAAAAGTAACAGAAGGATGATAAATATTTTTATATCTACAAAAAGAGACATTTTTCCAGTACTCTTTGAGGAAGAAATAAACAAAAAAGTGCGGGCAGGGATGCCACTCCTCGATGCTTCCCTCCCCCCCTTTGAAATTCTTGCAAAGATCTGTACGAGGATGATATATATGGCTATAGGGAGCTGAAGACAGCATGTGTATCCATCTCTAGAAGAATGAACAAGTCAAATGTATTAAATCACACTACGAGGAGCTCTATGGCAGTAAGAAACAATAAACCAGATATGTGACTTGGATTGATTCCCAAACAAGGCTGGATGAGAAAACGAGGACAGAGATGGGATTTACAAAACCCTTAATGGAATTGAAATGTACACAAACCACACCATATTTTACAAGACTGTGTCTGTGCTGAAGGACACAGATCAAAGGCACTACGAGTGGTTTGCTGGGAAAGGAAGGCACTCTGATGGCGATTAAGAAGTAAGGAGCAAAATCGGACATGAGACAGGTCTTGTGCTGATGGGGATATGTAAAGTGTATTTCCGTTTCAGACATGGCAAATGTGGAAAAGGGTGCCTGAGATTTGGTAATATGATAAATTTTATAACTCAACATTATGCACAGGAAGTTCAACTAAAAATTGAACTGGGTGACAGAATGAGACCCCGATTCAAAAAAAGAGAGACAGAATTAGGCAATTAAAAATATAATAGTTACTGAGCCCGGCGCGGCGGCGGGTGCTGGAGAAGGGGGGAGGGACGGAGCCGCGGCCGGTGGCGGGCGGGCGGGAGCCGCGGGGCTCGGT
>NW_006970129.1:0-1898 GCF_000164805.1 Carlito syrichta | reverse complement strand
TTTTTACCTAGTCAAATAATGAATGTTTAGACTTTACTGAGGTGATCATTCTAAGTTATACCTTTAAAAATGTATATGGAAGATGATTAAAATAAAATACACATCTTCATTCATTTTTATAATACTAAATGTACTTAAATATTTCATCTTTTACCATGATTTTTAAGTGTTAAGAAATATTTTAATACACAGTACCTATACATTTTGATAAATATGTTTATAATGTCTATGTCTTTATGATGAAGAGGTGTCTTTAAGATTTTAGCTGAATTTGAATATAGGCTGAGGCAATGGACTCCCATACTATTCTGGTAGATTGCATTATTGACTCAGTTCTTCATGCCTACCAGTATCCTTTGCTGTATAACTTTCCAATTCTCTTAAGAGCTGAGTGTATTTCTCTGCCCCTTGACTTTAGGCTCAGCTATATGTCTTGCTTTAGTCAACAGGAAAGGGGGGTAGTCCTGATGAGAGTAGTGTCTTTAAAAGCACTTGTGAGGCAGGTCATGTCTTCTCTTGCACTTCTATTATTACCTTGAAGAAAACATGCCCTGGCTAGCCAGCTGATACTAATGTGGATTTTTCAGGTCAGCCTGGGCTTCAAGAGTATCAGGTCAATGGGTTGGGCAGCCAAGCCCCAGAGAGGGTTGTCTCAGGGGGCTGCTAAGCCTAGCCCTGGAAGTGTACGTTCTAATAGGCTGGCAAGCCAAGCGCTGAGAGTGTTGCTGGTTTGGTGGGTTGGCAAGCCTAGTCCCTGGGGTATCTTAGCTTCAAAGTCTTGCCTTCTCTCAACAGTTCTCCTGGTTTCAGCTGGCTCCATCAGCTGGCAAGCTAGCCTCTGGGGTGCACCACTCCTCAGTTCCCATGATCTTCTGCAGCTCTTCAGAATCTAGTTTCTTATCTCATGCCCAGGAATAATGAGGTACATGGACAGTCAGAAAGTGAGATTTACTGAGAGGACAGAAAAGCTCCCACAATGGGAGGTGACCCGAAGGGGTTGCCCATCTAGGGTAGAAACCTGGTGTTTATATAGCCCTAAGTTCAAGCTGATTGGCTAACACTAGCTGTGAACTGATTAGTCTGAACTTAGCTGTTCTGATTGGTCAGTACTAAGTCCAATCAGCAGGAGGTAGGGGCCTAACAGTGAGCTGATTGATTGCTTTTCGATCCCAGCAGTGAGTACTTAAGCTGTAGCTTGAGAGGCTCGCAGGGAGCTTGTTTACCAATGTTAAACCGGAGAAGCCCCGCTAGGAGTTTGCTACATTGTTACCAGAGGACCTACCTGTCCGTCTGCCTAGCCTTTCTCTAGCTATCTCCTGTCTCAATATGAGGAGGAGACTCCTGGAGCAGAGCTAAGTCATAGATATGCAGTGAAAGAAGGGGTGCCTCCTTCTTGTAGCCAGAAGCAGAAATTTCCTACTGAGGAACAGGCAAACCTCAGCCTGCAGAAGCTGAGACTTGGGAGAATAAATGATTAATAAGTCATTGAGCTTTGCAGTGAGTTTGTTGTACAAAATTATTTGGGCAATACCTATAAATTTAGACCGAAGAACAAATCTTACCTAAAAACTCATTTTTTATTTTGGTAATAATATGCAACACTCTTTAATTAAACAATTACAGTAAAAATACTAATGTGGATTAGTATTTAACATGCAAATACTTTGGGAAGTGATTGGCTTAGATAGTCTCCCCAGAATTCCTTTAGAGCAAATATTTGTTTGGAGGAGAGACACCAGGATCTGTGCCTCTAAAAAAGTGCCTATTGGCTTTGGATCAAAAGGTATAACAAGGGTAGAAATGGGCAAATCAAAACAAACTCTTACTGTATAATTTTACGTTAAAAAAGTGCTAACAACTTATACTTTTTTTTTTTTTTTTTTGAGTTGGAGTCTCAC
>NW_006970128.1:0-568 GCF_000164805.1 Carlito syrichta | reverse complement strand
GATGAAAGAAACGTGTATAACAGATTCCTTATTCTCCCTTAGCAATAGACAGGGCAGTTCCTGTATATGTAGACTCCAATTATCCTGATTCCTACACCCACCTGATTCATAATACCCACAAGCCAAATATCTCTGAAACATGAGACGAGCTTGAAACCTTGAATCTTTTTTACACTGCAGCATGACACCCTGAGAATTTTTAGGATTGTGGACTAGTTTATTACAGATTCCTTATTCTTCTTTAGCTAGAGGCCATGTAATGTCCTGTATATGAGGACTCCCTTTCCCCAGAACCCTGTTTGGAAACCCTGATTCTTGTTTTGCCATTAGCAAGATGTCATGTTATCTACATGTCGGAGGAACCGTGTAAAAGTGGTTTCTTAGTTCTCCTTAGGTAGAAATCATATAGATTCTCATATGGGGATTGCTATTATCTTTGTTCCAGCTTCTAAACCCTGATTCTTGTTTAGCCCACAGCAGATGGCCTGTTGATTTTAAGGACTGAGGACTGCTATAACCCCTTTTTTTCACCCTTGGCAATGGGCTGTGTATATTCCTGTATATTAGG
>NW_006970127.1:0-609 GCF_000164805.1 Carlito syrichta | reverse complement strand
GGGCATGACTTTCAAATAGTGGGTGCAGGGACAGCCTTGGCAACTCACGCCTGTCTCCTCAACATTCTGGGAGGCTGATATGGGAAGATGGCTGGAGCTTAGGAGCTAGAGTTCAGGTTGGACACCATAGCAAGCCCCCTCCTCGATCCCAAGCAAACGCAGAAGACCTTGGGTGAGGGAAGGCCTTGTGGGAGGATTACCTCTGGCCCACTTTTGAAGGCCAGGCAGGAGACCTAGGATGTCAACCAAATGGAAAGCCTGTGATCACAGCAGTTTGGGAGGCAAAGGCCAAGAGGATGTCCCGATTTGGGCAGTTTGAAAACATCCTGGGAAACATAGTGAGGAAAGAAAGAAAGAAAGAAAGAAAGAAAGAAAGAAAGAAAGAAAGAAAGAAAGAAAGAAAGAAAGAAAGAAAGAAAGACAGAAAGAAGGAAGGAAGGAACGAACGAAGGAAGGAAGGAAGGAAAGAAGAAAGAAAGGAAGGAAGAAAGGAAGGAAGGAAGAAAGAAAGATAGAAAGAAAGGAAAAAAGGAAGAAAGAAGGAAATAATGAAAGACAAAAAGAATGAATGAAAGAAGGAAAGAAAATGTAAGTCAACAAAGAAATCCA
>NW_006970126.1:0-512 GCF_000164805.1 Carlito syrichta | reverse complement strand
CACTTGGATTAATAAACTGACTAAGCCAGCTAGCCAGCTCGTTGGTCAACTGATTCAACTAGCTGACATAAATAGTTAGCCCGCTGACTAGCCAGCTGACAACTGCCTGACACCTCTAGTTAGCCAGGTGTCTAGCCAGCTGACATAACTTGATAGCTCCTATGTGTTCTGCTGACTTACCAGCTGATTCAACTACTTAGCTACCTACCTAACAAGCTGGCTGGTGAGCTGAGTTAACTAGGTGTGTTAACTAGCTAGCTAGTTGGCTAGTCATCTGACTTAGCTAGCTAGATACCAAGCTAGGCACCTGGATATCCAGCTGAATTAAGTAGATGACTCAACAAGCTAGTTACCTAGCTAGACTGTTGAATTTACTAGCTTAAATAACTAGCTAGCTACCTAGTTAGATATCTTGCTAGAAAGCCAACTAGTTGGCTTAACATGGAAGCTAGATGACATAATTAGCTGACTTAACTAGCTATCTACCTTGATAGCCAGCTAACTAAACTACC
>NW_006970125.1:0-651 GCF_000164805.1 Carlito syrichta | reverse complement strand
TATTAGTGTCATATGATCCTACTTGCCTTGCTAGTGTCTTAGGATAATATTTGCTTTATTATTGTCATCTTATACTATTTGCCTTATTAATGTGTTTTGATACCACTTGCCTTTTTAGTGTCTTATGATACTTCTTACTTTATTAGTGTCTTATGATACTACTTGTGTTATGAGTGTCATCTGATATTACTTGCCTTCCTAGTGTCGTCTGATACTACTTTCCTTACCAGTGTCATCTGATACTACTTGCCTTATTTGTGTCATATGATAATACTTCCCTTATTATGGGCTTATGATACTACTTGCCTTATTAGTGTCTTATGATACTAATTGACTTATTAGTGTCTAATGATACTACTGCCTTATTAGTGTCTTATGACACTAATTGACTTATTAGTGTCTAATGATACTAAATACCTTATTAGAGTCTTATGATACTATTAGCATTATTAGTATCTTATGATATTACTAGCCTCATTAGTGTCTTTTGTTATTACATGCCTCTTAGTGTCTTATGATACTACTTGCCTTATTAGTTTCATATAATACTAATTGCCTTAATAGTGTCTTATGATACTACTTGCATTATTAGTGTCTTTTGATACTACTTGCCTTATTAGTGTCTTATGATAAGACTTGCCTTATTAGTGG
>NW_006970124.1:0-705 GCF_000164805.1 Carlito syrichta | reverse complement strand
AAAAAAACAAAATTATGCTCACACAACCCAATTGGGGGCATCATTGGTCCTTCATTTTCTCTGTTTGAATGTCCCTCCTAAATGAAGTCACAGCCCCTGCTCTATGCCCTTGTCTTACAGAATGTCCCACTTAGCAGAACTGGGTTTGGATCTGGTGACAAAAGCTGCCAATGACTCTGATAACATATTCGGGGAATTTCCACCTGTATATTCCAAATCAGGTGACTTTGGGGCTGTCATCCACCAGCACCTGCCCATGGCTGGTTTCCCCCGCCCCTGTTTTATTGGAGTCAGAGACTCACTCTGTTGCCTAGGGTGGAGTGCAGTGGCTTGCTCACAACCACTGCAGCTTCAAACTACTGGGCTGAGGCGATCCTTCCACCTCAGTCTTCCAAGTACCTGGAATTACATGCACTCACCACCATGCCCAGCTAAACTTTAAATTATTTTAGAGATGAGGTCTCACCAAGTTGCTCAAACTGGTCTCGAACCCCTGGACTGAGGCAATCCTCTTGCCTCTGCCTCCCAAAGTTCTGGTATGGTAAGTGTGAGACACCACTACTGTCATAATCATATATTTTAAATGATTTTCTTTTTTTTTTAATTTTATATCTTTATTTAGATTTTTTTCTTAACTCAGAGTCTCACTGTGTTGGCCAGGCTGGAGTGCAGTGGCATGCTCACACCCATTGCAGTCTTGACCTG
>NW_006970123.1:0-789 GCF_000164805.1 Carlito syrichta | reverse complement strand
GTCTTATGATACTACTTGTCTTATAAGTGTCGTCTGATACTTCTTGCCTTATTAATGCCGTCACATACTACTTGCCTTTATTAGTGTCATCTGATACTACTTGCCTTATTAGTGTCGTCTGATACTACTTGCCTTATTTGTGTTGTATGATACTACTTGCCTTATTAGTGTCATCTGATACTACTTACTTTTTTTGTTTTTTATGATACTACTTGCCTTTTAGTATCATCTGATACTACTTGCCTTATTACTGTATTACGATACTACTTGCCTTATTATTGTCGTTTGATACTATTTAAATTATTAGTGTCGTCTGTTACCACTTGCCTTATTAGTGTCGTCTGATACCACTTGCCCTTTTGTGTTTTAATTATACAACTTGCCTTATTAGTGTCTTTTGATACTACTTGCCTTATTGTTGACGTTTGATACTGCTTATATTATTAGAGTCATCTGTTAATACTTGCCTTATTTGTGTCGTCTGATACTACTTGCCTTATTCGTGTCGTCTGATACTGCTTGCCTTATTAGTGTCTTATAATACTACTTGCCTTATTAGTGTCGTCTGATACTGCTTGCCTTATTAGTGTCTTATAATACTACTTGTCTTATTAGTGTTTTCTGATGCTACTTGCGTTATTAGTGTCATGTGATAGTACTTTCCTTATTAGTGTCTTATGATACTACTTTCCTTATTAGTGTCGTCTGATACTACTTGCCTTATTAGTGTCTTTTGATACTACTTGCGTTGTAAGTGTCGTCTGACACTACTTGTCTTATTAATGTCGA
>NW_006970122.1:0-754 GCF_000164805.1 Carlito syrichta | reverse complement strand
GCTAGTTAGTCGACCATCCAGCTGACTTAACTTGTTAGCTAGCTAGCTAGCTAGCTAGCCTACTCAACCAGCTGACTCAACCCATTTGATAACTACTAGCTAGATGTCTCAAACCACTGAATTAACCCATTAGTTAACTAGCTAACAGCCTGTCTCAATCTGCTGACTTAAACCTTTAGCTAACTAGCTAGCTAGATTTCTTAATCAGTTGACTAAATTAGAAGCTGACTTAACTAGCTGACTTAGCTAGCTGGCTTAACTACTTAGCTAGCTGTCTTAACTGGCTGAATTAACTAGTTAGCTAACTGACATAACATCCTGAATTAGCTAGTTAGCTAACTATTTAACTAGCTGAATAACCAGCTGACTTAACTAATTAGCAAACTAGTTAGGTAGCAGACTTAAGCTGCTGACTTAAATAATTAGCTAACTAGTGAGCTAGGTGACTTAGCTACCTGACTTAGGTAGCTAGCTAGTTAGCTAGCTCATTTAGCTAGCTGACTTAACTAGTTGGCTAATGAGATAGCTAGCTGAATTAACAAGTTTTTTCATGAGTTACATAACTTTTTTAACTAGTTGGTAAACGAGATAAACGACTTAATTAGTTGGTTAACGAATTAGCTAGGTGACAACTTGGCTGATATTCGACTGACTAATTAGCTGGTTTAACACGTTGGCTGACTACTCGGCCAACTTGTTAACTGTTTTTCCCAGTTGACGACTAATAGGTCGAATATTTAGCTTCGTTAAATAG
>NW_006970121.1:0-772 GCF_000164805.1 Carlito syrichta | reverse complement strand
GTTCAGCTGCTGGAATTACAGACATGAGCAAACACATCCAGCTGAAAGGTCTTATTTATGTTAACATAATGTCCAGAGAATTTATCCTTACATAACAGGTGACAAAATTTGGCTTTTTTAAGAATGCCACTTTTTTTCTGTCCATTCATTCTTTTAAGTACATATAGGTTTCTTCCTCCTTTTGGCATTTGTAAATAATGCTGCTATAAACATGGATGTACACACCTTTTGTAAGTTCTGCTTGGTGTGTTTGGATAGACAACCAGAAGTGGGAGTGCCGGTCACAGGATCACTTCATTTTTAGTATCTTGAGGGATTTTCATGTTACTATTCCTTTTTCTTTTTCTTTTTTTTTTTTTGAGTTTTAGTCTTACTCTGTCACCCAGACTGGAGTGTAGTGGCCACTCCCAGCCACCGTGACCTCGACCTTGGCTCTGGTGATCCTTCTGCCTCAGCCTTCCGAGTAGCCGGAATTACAGGGACACACTACCATGCCCAGCTGATTTTTTGATTTATTGTAGAGATGAGGTCTTGCCAACTTGCCCAGGAGAGTCTCGAACCTACGAGCTCAAGCAATCCACTCACCTCAGCCTCCCAAAGGCGCAGGATTACAGGTTGAGCCACCGAGCCCGGCATATTACTTTTCATAGTTGAAGGAATCAAGGACATAAGCTGACAAGGTCGTTATATCCTAAAAATACACAAGCTTGACCAGATCCTTTTGTTTCTGGCCTGGCTCCAACAAGAGCTTGACCAGTGTTTCTTCTGTTGG
>NW_006970120.1:0-602 GCF_000164805.1 Carlito syrichta | reverse complement strand
ACCTCCCCCAACCTACAGTGCAACTCTAGAATTGAACAAAGTAAGAGGGCATACATAAAGAATAGGAGATTGAACAAACAGAACTAAAAGCAATCCCTCTACCCCTGTATAACAGAATTAAAGAAGACAGTGATGTGGAGGGAAGAAAAAAGTAGGGAAGGGGAAAAAAAACACGCAAATAAAAAAAAAAAAACAAAAGAAGAATATAGGTCTCACACAGACCCCTGGGAGATCAGACACTGAGAAAACAGATTCTGGAACACTAACAATGAAGAGCCCCCGGAATGACTGGTCACATGCAACAAACCCAGACATCAAGACATTAATAGAGAGAATTTAAAAAATTGAGGAGACACAAGAGGAAAATAGGAAGGAGCTGATGTCAAAAACAATAGCAGTAAAGAGTACTGTGATGGAAATAAAAACAAATTAATAGGCATGGAAAGCAGAACTAGCCAAGCAGAAGAAAGAATGTCAGAGCTTGAAGACCAAAACACAGAACTAACCCAAACTGTCAAAAGCATAGGAAAGAAGCTCAAAAAGACAGAACAAAACCTGCAAGAGATGAGTGATCACGTCAAGAGACCGAACCTAAGAGGAAT
>NW_006970119.1:0-631 GCF_000164805.1 Carlito syrichta | reverse complement strand
GGGGCTGTGTATATTTTTGTATATTAGGACTCTCATTAGATACATACTGCTTCGAAACTCTGATTTTTTAAAGAACTATCCAAGATGCTCTGTAGGTTTTTGGGATTGAGGACCTGAGAAACGCAGATTCCTTATTCTTACTTAGCAATAGGCAGAGACGTTTCCTTTATATGAGGACTACAATTACCCAAATTCCTACTTTAAAAACCTGATTCGTGGTTACGTCTTAGGAAGACAGCCTGTAGTTTTTGGGATTGAGGACTCGTTTAAGGAAGTTTCCTTATACTTCCTTAGCAATATGATGTGTAATTTCCTTTATATGATGACCTCCGTTACCCAACTTCCTCCTTCACTCTGCATGGTGCCGAGACACTTCCTGGTGACCGAGAATTCCGTTTTTTGGCATATCAAGAGAAAGACATCGATAATGTTCTTTGGGAACTGGAATGCAAGATTCCTGTTTTCCCTTCACAAGACCTCCCCAAAATGTGGAATATTCGAAACCCAAAACCCCAATTCCTACGTGCCCAGCCACTCGAATTTTCTGTACTTTGTGGTTACCTGAATTGAGGAAATTTGTACCAATATACCTTTTGATTCTGGGGAATATGATTATGGTCGTAGATGGTCG
>NW_006970118.1:0-617 GCF_000164805.1 Carlito syrichta | reverse complement strand
GTATAAGAGGACTCCCATTACTCATATTCGTGGTTATTCTCATCAAGACGCCAAGATATTTCCTGGTGACCTAGAATTCCAGTTGCTTGGATATCAAGAGAAAGACTCCCATAAAGTTCTTGAGGAATGGGAACCCAAGATTCCTGGTCCCTTTTCAAAAGGTACACTAAAAATGTGCTGACATAGAAGCCCAGATTGCAGATTAAACCTTATCAAGGGACTTTGTAGATTTAGGCGATTGAGAAATCCAAGAACCGGATTCCCCTTCCGTTCTCAGCAAGATGCCCTGAATTTCCCTGTCCATGTGGATTCCAAAACTCTGTGTAGAAAAATACAGATGACAGGATGTTTCCTAGGGACGTGGAATCCATAGATATTGATTACATTTTAATAATTCATACTAAATATTTCGCAACTGCAAAACCCTCGGCTCTTCTACAAATAAAGTACAAACGGAAATTTAAGGATTATCAAGTTCATCTTAAGACCAAAATCACATCCAAGCACGGCAATATGATAATTTTTCCGGGAATCTGGCCTTAATTGTCCCGAGGAACTTAAGGGATTTGTACTACCAGATACCCGATTACATCTGTCAAGAGAAACAGAATGTTGTG
>NW_006970117.1:0-759 GCF_000164805.1 Carlito syrichta | reverse complement strand
TCAGCTTACTCACCTGCAAACTGGTCAGCAAACTAGTCGGCTGGCTTGCCAGCCAACAGGCCAAATAAATTGTCAGCTCGCTCATACACCAACAGGTCAGCTAACCTGTTGACTTGCTCGCCATTTGACTACTTAAGTCAGTTCACCAGTCGGATTGCAAGCTGGCCGACTAGTTAAGGCTGCTCACATGTCAGGTCACTCACTGGCCTACTATTTAAGCCAGGTCACCAGTCGGTTCATTTGCCAGCTGACTAGTGAACTCTTCTGACCATATGGCTCACTCACTAGACGACTAAAGTCGGCTAACCAGTCAGCTCACTTGCCGGCTGACTAGTTAAATCAACTGACCAGTCAGCTCACTCACCGGCCAAATAGTTAAGTCAACTGGCCAGTCGGCTCACTTGCTGGCCGACTAGTTAAGTAAGCTAACCAGTCAGATTAGTAGCCAGTCAACTAGTTCATCTGTGGGCTCACTCTCTGGCCTACTAGTTAAGTAAGCTAACCAGTCAGATTAGTAGCCAGTCAACTATTTAAGTCAACTAAACAATCAGCCGACTAGTCAGCCAACTAGTTAGGTCAGAGCACTAACCAGTCAAATAGTTAACTGAGATAACTTATGGGTCAACTCATCAGCTAACTAGTCGGCCAAGTAGTTGACTGACTTGTTATGCCAGCAAACAAGTCAGCCGAGTAGTCAGCCAACATGTTAAACCAGATAAGTAGTCGGCTGAAGCATCAGCCAACAAGTTGTCACCTAGA
>NW_006970116.1:0-770 GCF_000164805.1 Carlito syrichta | reverse complement strand
TCATCAGCTTTCCCCTCTCATCAGGACCCAGGATGAGCATGTGGTTCATTCCTCCTTGACAGAAGAGGACGCAGAATTTTCCAGAATGCAGGCCAAGCTGGAAACACCCAGACTGGCTCCAGAAACTTCGCTCTTGCATTCTGGTGCCTTCTAGAAATGGGCCTCTGAGGGCAAGGTGGGCTGGCTGGGTCTGTCCAGGTAATATAAATGGACCTCCCGACTTGGAGACAGGATGCTGGGGACCACTCTGGGCATAAGGTGCATCATTGGGTTACACAACCATTTTGGATGCCACACAATAATGATTTCAATCTCAGCTGGAGTGATGAGCATTTCTGAAAACAGATACACATCTGAAGTCTCACGTTTCAAAACAGTTCAGTCATTGAATGACCCTCCACTGGGGTAAGGAGCATCACTCTTGAATGGATGCTGTTGGGATTTCCTAGAGCTCAGTCACTGCCTTCTTAATTGATTGAGATGGAATTCTGTACTCTTGGGGCTTTGAAGCCCACAATGAGGTATCCTGCAGTATCTGTGGGACTGGGCGACTTACAGTTGATTTGGGAACATTTTCATCCCCCACAACAAACCCCATAACCATCCATGTTGTTCCCCATTTTCCTTGTCCCCCCAGCCCCTGCCTTCTGCCTGTATGGATTGGCTTGTTCTGGGGATTTCATGTACTTAGAGGCACATGGGGGGAGGTCATCTGGGTCCGGCTTCTTTGACGTAGCATTGTGTTTTCTTGGTTTTTTGTTGAGTCAGAG
>NW_006970115.1:0-570 GCF_000164805.1 Carlito syrichta | reverse complement strand
TCTGTATATGGGTGACCAATTTGCTAGCACCATTGATTGAATAAGCATTATTTTCCCAATTGTTTGTTTTTGTTGGCTTTGTCAAAGATCAGTTGATTGTAGAAATGTGGTTTTATTTTCTGGATTCACTATTCTGTTCCATTGGTCAATATGTCTGCTTTTTTTTTCTTTTCCTTTTTTTTTTTTTTTTAACCAGTATCATGCTGTCTTAATTATGATAGGCTTATCATATAACTTAAAGTCAGGCAGCAAGACAGCTTTGCAGTTGCTCTTTTTCCTTAGATTTGCTTTGTTTATTCAGGCTTCTTATACTCTTCATCTAAATGCTAATAATTTTTTCTGGTTCTATGGGGAATGATGTTGGTGTTATGATTGGGATTATAATGAACCTGTAGATTGCTTTGGGCTGTATGGCCATTTTAGCAATATTGCTTTTTCCAATCCATGAACATGAGATGTTTTTCCTTTGTTTATGTCATCTACAATTTTGTTCACCAATTTTTTTGTATTTCATCCTGCAGCGGTCTTTCACTTCCTTAGTTAGTTGTATTCTTAGGTTTGTTTGTTTAT
>NW_006970114.1:0-6030 GCF_000164805.1 Carlito syrichta | reverse complement strand
TAAAAGTTAAAAAAACCCTAATGTATAGATAGCATCACTTTTTAAAAAAAAATTTATTATAATGATCTGGGGTACATTTCAGGATTAGATACATAAACATTGATTATGCAGGTACCCTTGTTGATGAGGTATGCCCCTCCCTCCCCTAACAGTTTCTCACTACTGCCAATCACTTTCTAATAGCCTTATAATCATTCAGGGTCCGTTTTTGAGTGAGAAAATATGAAACTCTGTTGTTTCTGTGATACGTCACTGAGTATGATCAACTCCAGATTCATTCAAGTTGCTGCAAAGTCCATATATTTGTTCATCTTTATGGCTACATAATATTCTACTGTGTATATGTACCACATTTTAAAAATTCAATCCAGCTTATATGGACAACACAATTGGTTCCATGCTTTTGCTATTGTGAATTGCAGCAAACATACATGCGCAGGTATCATTTTTGTAGAATGGTTTGAGTTCCTCTGGGTATATTCCCAATAGGGGAATTGCTGGGTCATATGGAAGTTCAATTTCTAGTTCTTTCAGAAATTGCCACACTGTCTTCCAAAAAGGTTGCACTAGTTTGTATTCCTACCAGCAGTGTAGACACATTCCTTTTTCTCCACATCCTCACCAGCCTCTGTTGTTTGTTTTACTAATGATGGCCTTTCAAACAGGGGTTAGGTGGTATCTAAATATGTTTTTCATTTGCATTACTCTGATGATGAGTGAGGTTGAGCACTATTTCATGTGTCTGTTGATTGCCTGTATATCTTCTTTTGAGAAGTGTCTATTCATGTCCTTTGCCCACTTTTTCAAGGGGCTTTTTGTTTTTTTCCTGTTGGCATGTTTGTGTTCCTTGTAGATCCTGGATGTTAGGCCTTTGTCAGATATACAGTTGGGAAATATTTTTTCCCATTCTGTTTGGTGTCTTCCTGCTCTATTGATGGTTTCTTTTCCTTTGCAGAAACTCATTAATTTGATGAGATTCCATGTGTCTATCTTATTTCTTAAGGTATTGGCCTTTATGGTTCCGAATAGGAGTTAGTTCCCAGTTCCAATTTCCATAAAGGTGTCTCCTGCGCTTTCTAAGATCCTTATAGTTTGGGTTTCCATGTTTAGGTCTCTGATCCATTTAGAGTTAATATTTTTGTCCGGTGATAGGCTGGGGTCCTGTTTCAAACTTCTGCATGTGATCGGCCAGTTTTCCCAGCACCATTTACTGAATAGGTTCTCCTCTCCCCAGTGGTTGTTGTTGAAGGCTTTGTCAAAGATGAGTTGTTTGAGGAATTGAGGGTTTGCTCTGGAATCTCTATCTTCTTCCATTGGTCTAGGTGCCTGTTCTTGTACCAACACCAGACTGTTTTGATTACTGTAGCCTTATAGCAAAATTTGAAGTCTGGAAATGTGATACATCCTGCTTTGTTTCTTTTGCTAGGGATTGTTTTGGCTATTCGTGGTCATTTATGTTTCCATATGAATGCCTTTATTGTCATTTCCAGGTCTGAGAAGATTGTTTTTGGTAACTTAATGGGTATTGCATTGAATCTGTAGATTGCCTTTGGTAGGATGGACATCTTAACAATGTTGATTCTTCCTATTCATGAGCATGGAATGATTTTCCATTTGTTTGTGTCCTCTTGCATTTTTTTAAGCAGTGTTTTGTAATTCTTATTGTAAAGCTCTTTTACTTCTCTCCTTAGGAAGATGCTGAGGTATTTCATTTATTTGGTGGCTACTGTGAATGGTATTGTGCTTTTTATTTGGATGTCTGCCTGCTTGTTGTTGGTGTAAAGGAATGCGACTGTCTTTTGCATATTTATTTTGTACCCTGAGACTTTGCCAAAGTCCTTTATTAGTGCAAGCAAGGTTTTTGAGAGATTCTCTTGGATTTTCAAGGTATAGGATCATATCATCAGCAAAGAGGGATAATTTGACTTCTTCTTTTCCTATTTGGATAACCCTGATTTCCTCCTCTTGTCTAATTGCCCAAGCTAGGACTTCCAGGACAGTATTGAACAAGAGGGGTGAGAGTGGGCAGCCTTGTCTTGTTCCAGTTTTCAGGGAAAATGATTCTAGTTTCTGTCCATTTAGCAATATACTAGCCGTGGGTTTGTCATAGATGGCACTTATGATTTTGAGGTATGGCCCTTCTATACCTAGGTGTTTGAGGGTTTTTATCAAGAAGGGATGCTGAATTTTATCAAAAAGTTTTTCTACATCTAATGAGATAATCATGTGGTTCTTGTTTTGACATCTTTTGATGTATTTAATGACATTTATGGTCTTGAGAATGTTGAACCAGCCCTGCATCCTGGGGATGAAGCCTACTTGGTCATGGTGGATGATATTTGAGATGTGTTTTTGGATCCGATTTGCTAGAATCCTGTTGAGGGTTTTTGCATCTATGTTCATAAGGGATATTGGCCTGTAGTTCTCTTTCTTTGATGGCTCTTTACCCGGTTGAGGTATCAGTGTTATGTTAGTTTCATAAAATGATTTGGGGAGAATTCCATCTTTCTCAATTGCCTGGAATACTTTCAATAGGATTGGTACCTGTTCCTTCTTGTACGTTTTGTAGAATTCTGCTGGAAAGCCCTCCAGCCCAGGGGTTTTTTTTGTTTTCTTTTTTTCTTTTTTTTTTTTTGTAGGTAGTTTTCGTATGACAGAATCAATTTCCTGGGTTGTTATTGGTCTATTTGGTGTCTCAGTGTCTTCTTGTTTCAACCATGGGAGGTTGTGTGATATCAGAATGTCCTCCATTTTATCTAGGTTATCAAGTTTGTATCCATATAGGTGTACATAGTAATCTCTGATAATCTTTTGTATTTCTTCGGGGTCAGTTGTGATTTGGCAGATCTTTTGTATTTCTGATTGTGACTATTTGGGCCTTTTCTCTCTTTTCCTTGGTCATTCTGGCTATGGTCCGATCGATCATACTAATGCTTTCAAGAACCTGCTCTTTATTTTGTTTATGTTTTCTATGATATTTTTGTCTTCTGTGTCCCTTATTTGGGCTCTTATTTTTCTGATTTGGATTCTTCTGCTAAAATTGGGCTTTTGGTGGTCTTCTCTTTCTAGCTCCCTTAGGTGATTTGTTAGGCTCTCCACTTGTGATCTTTCCATTTTCTTGATGCGTGCTCATAGAGATATAAATTCCCCTCTTAGAACTGATTTCATAGCATCCCAGAAATTTTCGTAAGGGGTGACTTCATTTTCAATTGTTTCCAGAAATCTTTCAATTTCCTCTTTGACTTCAGTGTTGACCTAGTTATTGTTCAGCATCATGCTATTTAGTGTCCCTGTCTTTTGGGCTTTGGGAAATGCTGTTGGTTTTGATACTTATTTTTTTCCACTGTGGTTTGACAATGTTCATCGCAAAATTTTAACCTTATGGAATTTTTTATGCTTGATTTATGGCCAAGGATGTGATTGATCTTAGAATATGTTCCATGTGGTGATGAGTAGAATGTATATTCCGTGGTTGTTGGGTGGAATAATCTGTAAAATATCTACTAAGCCCATTTAGTCAAGTGCCAATTTAGATTCTGGATCTCCTTGTTGAGTTTTGACTCGATGATCTATCTAGAGTTGTCAGTGGGGTACTGAAGTCCCCTGTTATAATAGTATTAGAGTTAATATCTTTTTTTAGTTTATTTAGTAGTTGCTTTATAAATGCTGGTGCTCCTGTGTTGGGTGCACATATGTTTAGGATGATATTTCTTATTGATGGCTTAAGCTTTCTATCATTAAATAGTGTCCTTTTGCATCTTTTTAAATTTTTGATAGCTTAAAGGTTGTTTTGTCTGATATTGAGATTGCAACTCCTGCCTTACTTTGTGATTCATTTGCCTGGAAACTCGTTTTCCGTCCTTTAACTTTGATTTTGTGTGCATCCCTTGTAGTGAGATTAGTCTCCTGGATGCAGCAAATAATGTGATCATGGTTTCTTATCCAGTCCACCAGTCTTTCAGTGGTGCATTTAATCCATTCACATTCAGGCTAATTATTGAAGTGTGGGGGTTTATCCCTGTCATGAGGTTCTTATAGAGCTGTTGTTGTTCCTGTTTGTTTGTTGTCTTTCTTTTGGTTTTTTTGTTGATTCATGTGTATTTTCCATATTTTTCCTGTACTCTTGTGAAGAACATTGTCGTTCTTTTCTCTTTTTCTTCCGTGTTTAATACTTAAGTGTTTTTTGTAGAGGTGGTCTGGAGGCAGCATGAGATCTTAGGGATTGGATGTCTGGGAAAGATTTTAATTCTCCCTCACTGAGGAAGTTTAGCTTGGTTGGGTAGGTTATTGTTGGTTGAAATTGTTTATCTTTGAGCACTTTGAAGATTGGGCTCCAAGCTCTCCTAGCCTGAAGTGTTTATATGGATAAATCTGCTGCTATTCCAATTGGTCTTCCCTGGTAGGTAGTTTGGCCTTGTTCTCTTGCTACCATTAGGATTTCTTCTGTTATAACTACTTTGTTTAGGTGAATTATTATGTGTCTGGGAGTTTGTCTTCTCATTTGTTGTCTTGCAGGGGTTTTCTGAATCTCTTGTGTTTGAATTTTTGCATCACTGATGAGACGAAGGAAGGTTTTTTGAATAATTTCCTGGAATGTTTGTTCCAGGTGGTCTCTGAGACTGCCAAAGTCCTTTATCAGTGCACGGAGGCTTTTGACAGATACTCCTGGGTTTTCAAGGTACACGATTATGTCATCTGCAAAGAGAGATAACTTGACTTCCTCTTTTCCTATTTGTACACCCCTGATCGCCTTCTCTTTTCTGATTGCTCTAGCCAGGATTTCCAATACTATATTGAACAGGAGGGGAGAGAGTGGGCATCATTTTCTTGTTCCAGTTTTCAGGGGAAATGTTTCCAATTTTTGTGTGTTTAGATGTATGCCAGCTGTACGTTTCTCGTTGATGGCTTTTATTATTTTGAGGTATGTTCCATGTATGCTAGGTGTTCGAGGGTTTTGTTAATCAAAAATGGGTGCTGGATTTTATTAAAAGCTTTTTCTGCATCTAATGATATAATCATGTGGTTTTTGTTCTGACGTCTGTTGATGTATTTAATTACATTTATTGTCTTGCAAATGTTGAACCAGCCTTGTTTCCCTGGGATGAAGCCTACTTGGTCATGATGGATGATTTTTGAGATGTGTTGTTGAATCTGGTTTCCTAGGATCTTGTTGAGAATTTTACCGTCTATGTTCATCAAAGATAGTAGCCTGTAGTTATCTTTCTTTGTTGAGTCTTTACCTGTCTTGGGTATCAATGTAATGTTAGCTTCATAAAATGTTTGGGGAGAGTTCCATCTTTCTCAATCACCTAGAATACTTCAGAAGGATTGGTATCAGCTCCTCCTTGAATGTCTTATAGAATCTGCTGGAAAGCCATCTGGTCCAGGGCTTTTTTTTTGTAGGTAGTTTTCTTATTACATAATCAATTTCCTTGATTGTTATTGGTCTATTTAGGGTCTTGATTTCTTCTTTTTTAAACCTAGGCAGGTTGTGTGATGTCAGGAAATCCTCCATTTCCTTAAGGTTTTCAAATTTGTTTCCATACAGATGTACATAGTAGTCTCTAATGATCTTTTGAATTTCTTCGAGGTCAGATGTGACTTCATCTTTTGTTTCTGATTGTGTTTATTTAGCTTTTTCTCTCTTTTTCTTGGTCAGTCTAGCTAGGGTACCATTGATCTTGTTTGTCCTTTGAAAGAACCAGCTTTTGTTTCACTGATTTTTTTTGCATTATCTTTTTGTCTTCTATGTCCCGGATTTGGGCCTTTATTTTGGTGATCTGGATTCTTCTTCTGAAGTTAGGATTTTGGTGGTCTTGCTTTTCCACCTTCCTTAGGTGAGTTTTTAGTCTATTAATTTTTGATCCTTCCATTTTTTTCATGTACGTCTGTAGAGATATGAGTTCTCCTCTTACTACAGCTTTCATGGCATGCCAGAGATTTTGGTAAGATGGTTCTTCATTTTCATTTTGTTTTCTAAGTATCTTTTCATCACTGTTTTGATTTCATCATTTACCTGGGAGTTTTCTA
>NW_006970113.1:0-601 GCF_000164805.1 Carlito syrichta | reverse complement strand
CCAAAAAAGTCCAGGGTCACATTCCTCACCAGGAATATTTCTTCCTCTGCAATCCCATTTTTCCTGATCTAAAGCCAGTCGCCCTGTGAAAACACCACATGCAGTTTAGAATCTGTGTTTGTTTCTGATGATTTTGGAGACAGGTTCTGGTTCTAAGGCCCAACCTGGTGCCCATGGTTTTGATCGTCATTCATTGCCAGGCTCAAAATTGTTGGCCACGTTGATCCTCCCACCTCAGCATCCGAGGTGGCCGGTACAATGTGCACCTCGACCCCAGACTCCCTGTTTAGATGTGTGAGGAGACAGGGTCTCCCTGCATGGCCCGGGCTGGCCTTGGACTCCGGGGCTCCAGTCATCCTCCCACCTCAGCCTCCCAGAGCGCTGGGATTCCAGGCGTGGGCTGCCATGCCAAGCCTTCTGGTTCGTTTTTGATGAAGAATAGAGGACATGTTTGGGGGCTCAGACTCATCATCCCAGCGCTTTGGGAGGCCAGGACAGTGGCCAGTCTAGACCCACAGGCCGAGAAGTGCGCGTGCAACTTGGCGAGACCTCATCTCAACACTCAATCCCAAATGTGCCAGGCGTTCTGGCATCTGCCTGT
>NW_006970112.1:0-723 GCF_000164805.1 Carlito syrichta | reverse complement strand
CCTGCAGTAACCTGGCCAGGTAATTGTAATCTTACACACCAAAGTGGGGACCCCCATTGGGGGTGTTTGGGGCTGGAAGATGACGAGCTTGGGGAACCCTAAATAGTGGGAAGAGTGGGGAGGAAGGACTGAGGGCTGCAGGTTTGCAGAATAATGGATTTCTTTCTTTCTTTCTTTCTTTCTTTCTTTCTTTCTTTCTTTCTTTCTTTCTTTCTTTCTTTCTTTCTTTCTTTCTTTCTTTCTTTTCTTTCCTCACTAGTTTGCCCAGACTGCTCTCAAACCACCCAACTAGGGCTACCTTCTCAGCCTGGATCTTCTAAACGGCTGAGAACACAGTCTTTCCATTAGGTCAACATCCTGGTCTTCAGACCTGGTCTTCAATTCTGGCCCAGAGTCAATCCCCCGCTGAGGCCTGTCCTCACACAAGGCTTTATGAGGTGGGAGCTTGCTATTGTGTCCAGCCTGGTCTCGAGCTCCCAGGCTCTGGCCATCTTCCTCTCTTGGACTTGCTGAGAGGCTCTGGCCATCTTCCTCTCTTGGACTTGCTTCTGGCCACCCTCCCAATGTCTCTGGTGTTCAGAAGCGAGCGGATCCCATGGTGGGAGTCTGAGAAGGGTGTGGATGCTGGTCTGGGAGCCACATGCCAGTCATCATAGCACACTGAGAGGCCGAGGCGAGAGGATGACCTGAGCCCCTGTGTTCGAGACCAGCCTGGGACCGAAT
>NW_006970111.1:0-756 GCF_000164805.1 Carlito syrichta | reverse complement strand
CGTTTGAATCTACTTCCATTATAGTTCCGTCTGATACTGCTACATTATTTGTGCCGTCTGATCCTACTTGCCTTATTAGTGCTATCTGATGCTACTTGCCTTATTACTGCAGTCTGGTTCTTCTGGTCTTATTAGTTCCGTCTGATCCTAATGGCCTTATTAATGCCTCTGATCCTACTTGCCTTTAGTCCCGTCTGATCCTAATTGCCTTTTTAGTGCCATCTGATCCTACTTGCCTTATTAGTGCCGTTTGATCCTACTTGCCTTATTAGTACCGCTTGACCCTAGATGCCTTAATATTGCCACCTGAACCTACTTTCCTTCTTAGTGCCGTCTGATATTGCTTGCCTCCTTAGTGCCGTCGAATACTACTTGTCTTCTTCATGCCCTCTGATACTACTTGCCTTCTTAGTGCCATCTAATAGTACTTGCTTTCTTAGTGCCGTCTGATAATTCTTACCTTCTTATTGCCGTCTGATACTACTTGCCTTCTTAGTGCAGTGTGACACTACTTTCCTTCTTAGTGCCGTCTGATACTACTTGCATTCTTAGTGTCGTCTCATATTAGTTGTCATCTTAATGTCATCTGATATAACTTTCCTTCTTAGTGTCGTCTGATTCTAGTTGCAATTTTTGTCCCATCTGGTAATACTTGCCTTATTAGTTCCGGCTGATACTCCTTTCCATACTAGTGCCGTCAGATAATCTTTCCATTATTAGTGTCGTCTGATAACCCTTGCTTTATTTAGCCATCTG
>NW_006970110.1:0-746 GCF_000164805.1 Carlito syrichta | reverse complement strand
TCAATACCATCTGACACTGCTTGCCTTGCAGTGCCGTCTGATACTACTGCTTTGTCAGAACCCGTCTGATACTACTGGCATTGTTAGTGCCATCTGATACTACTTGCGTGAGTAGTGCCGTCTGATTTTACTTGCCTTCATAGTGTCGTGTGATATTACTTGCCTATTTAGTGGCGTCTGATACTACTTGCCTTATTAGTGTCATCTGATACTACTTGCCTCATTAGTATCATCGGATATTTCTTTCCTTAGTGTCTTATTATACTACTTGCCTTATTAGTGTCGTCTGATACTACTTGCCTTTTTAGTGTCCTCTGATATTACTTGCCTTATTAGTGTCTTATGATACTTCTTGTCTTATTAGTGGCGTCTGATACTACTAGCCTTATCAGTGTCTTATGATACTACTTGACTTATTCGTGTCTTATGATACTACTTGTCTTATAAGTGTCGTCTGATACTACTTGCCTTATTAATGCCGTCACATACTACTTGCCTTATTAGTGTCATCTGATACTACTTGCCTTATTAATGCCGTCTGATACTACTTACTTTTTTGTTTTTTTATGATACTACTTGCCTTTTAGTATCATCTGATACTACTTGCCTTATTACTGTATTATGATACTACTTGCCTTATTATTGTCGTTTGATACTATTTAAATTATTAGTGTTGTCTGTTACCACTTGCCTTATTAGTGTCGTCTGATACCACTTGCCCTTTTGTGTTTTAATTATACAACTTG
>NW_006970109.1:0-439 GCF_000164805.1 Carlito syrichta | reverse complement strand
TTCCACCATCTTTCGGGTACTGTATGCCCAAGACTGAGGCCTCATAGCATAATCATCTCTGTCTGTTCAGAATGATCCAGCTCAATATGCAAATGGAAGAAAAAAATTTTCTTTCTTTTTTTTTTTACTGAGGCAGAGTCTCACTCCATCACCCAGGCTGAAGTGTGGTGGCTCGCTCCCAGTCACTTCAATCTTGGCCCACCAGACTCCGGTGAGCCTTCCCCCCACAGGCTTCAGAGGAGATGGAACGATAGGCACGCACCACCACACCCAGTTCATTTAGAATGGAGGGTAGGGAGGAGGTCTTGTCAAGTTGCCCGGGCATGTCTTGAACTCGCAGGCTGCAGCTGGCAGCTGGCCTCAGCCTCCCAAAGTGCTAAGATGATGAGGTTGAGCCCTCCAGCCCAGTCTTGACCTTCATTGAAAACAAACCAGAAGG
>NW_006970108.1:0-700 GCF_000164805.1 Carlito syrichta | reverse complement strand
GGTAGCTAGATAAAAAGCTAGTCAAGTCAGATGGCTAGCCATCTGTCTAGCTAATTATTTTAAGCTAGTTGATCAAGCTGGCCAGGTAGGAAGCTAGCTATATAAGTAAACTAGTTATGGCAGATAGATAACAAGTTAGGTCACCTAGTTTATTTCAGCTGGCTAGCTTGATAGTTAGATAGGCAGCTTGCTAGTTAAATTCAGCTGGCTAGCCAGCCGGCTAACTGGTTAAATGAGCTAGTTTATTCAGCTGGCTAGCCAGTTAGGTCAGCTAGTTCAGTCACCTGACTAGCTAGTTAAGTTAGTTAGTTAAATCAACTGGCAAACCAGCTGCCTAGCAGGGTAGCTAGCTAGTTAAATCAGCTGGCTAGCTAACTGGTTAGCAAGTTAAGTCATCTAGTTAAGTCAGCTCGGTGGCCAGCAGTTTAGCTAGGTAGTGAGGTAGTTAATTCAGCTGGCAAAGCCAGTGCCAAATGTAGGTAGCTAGTTAAGTCAGCTGGCTAGCCATAAGTCTTTCTAGTTATGTCAGCTAGTTAAGTCAGCTGGCTATATAGCTGTCTAGCTAGGAATCTAGCTAACTAAATCTGCTGACCAGCCAGCTAGCTAATTCATTAAGTCAGCTAGTTAAGTCAGCTGGCTAGGCTACTGGCTAGCTAGTTAGTTAGGCAATAAAGTCACCTTGCTAGACAGCTGGCCAGCT
>NW_006970107.1:0-762 GCF_000164805.1 Carlito syrichta | reverse complement strand
AGCACGTTGGCCAGCATGTTAGCTAGGTAGTTAGGTAGTTAATTCATTGACAAAGGCCAGAGGTTTATGTAGGTTAGGTAGCTAGTTAAGTGTGCTGGCTAGCCCCCAGGCTATTTATTAAGTCAGCTAGCTAAAGTCAGCTGGGGTATCAAGCTGTCTAACTAGGTAGGTATCTACTTAAGTCTGCTGGCTAGCCCAGCTGGCCAGCTAGTAAAGTCAACTAGTTTAGTCAACTGGCTAACCAGCTGTCTAGCTAGTTAAGTCAGCTTTTGAAGTCAGTTATCTAGCCACCTGGTTAGCTAGTTAAAAGCTGGTTATGTCAGATTGGTAGCCAGCTAGCTCCCTAGTTATTTCAGCTAGTTAACACAGATGGCTAGCTAGATATCTAGGCAACTAAGTCAGCTGGCTAGAAAGCTGGCTAGCTAGTTAAGTCAGCTAGTTTACAGAGGGCTAGCCAGCTTGCTAGCTAAGTAGCTAGTTAGTTATATCAGCTGTCTAGCCAGCTGACTAGCCAGATAATTCACATAGTTAAGTCAGCTGAGAAGGCAGCTGGCTAGCTAGGTAGTTTGCTAGTTAAGTCAGCTGTCTAGCCAGCTGGCTAGATACTTAAGTGACCAAGTTATGTCAGCTGACTAGCCAGTTGGCTAGCTAGGTAGCTTGCCAGTTAATTCAGCTTGCTAGAAAGCTTGCTAGAAAGATAAGTCACCTAGTTAATTCAGCTGGATAGGCAGCTGGCTAGCTATGTAGCAAGCTAGTTAATTC
>NW_006970106.1:0-789 GCF_000164805.1 Carlito syrichta | reverse complement strand
TTCATAACAGTACAAGTAATTTTCTAATTACTAATTTTAACCAGTTGCCCAATTTAAAATGTTTGGATCTGACCCAGGATTATTATTTTAAGACAGTAATTAATTGACTGAATAGCTTTGCATTTGACAACAAAAAATTATCTTTGGCTAACACTAAATTATTTCTTAAATCATGTCTGAATCTTCTATTAGGTAGATAAATGTTTACATATATGTTCTATGCCACTGAATTCTCAAATTAATATTTTCTTTACCATATATCGCCATGTAGACGCATTATAGTTTTACTTTTCTCATTTAAATAATTTTAATTTAACCTAAATTTAACCAAAATTTAAAATTAACCTAAATTTAATTTAACCTAAAATGACTAGAAAAAATTTTTGAGATGCTGTTATTTACCTACTGTATGCAGTAATACACACACACACACACACACACACACACAGATAATCACCTCAAAGGGCAGAGATGATAATTTTATGAGAAAGTGGAATTGTAAACAATGAAAAGAATTAGTGGTTATATGTATCCTGTAAGAGTAGTTATATTCTCAATCACTTCTATTCAATGCTTTGAAAACAAAATAGTAACTTAAACAGAATCAAATCTTTCTGAAAATTAAAATCACTTGCTCCTAAATTTTGAGACATCTTGATTAAACTGCATAGTATATTTATCAAAATGTCTTTAATCATTACCATCATAAAGTTTTATTCAAAATCTCCAATTTCAGTGTTCTTCCTTTTATATCAAACATAATAACTCTTAATAGTTTTTTACATATTA
>NW_006970105.1:0-662 GCF_000164805.1 Carlito syrichta | reverse complement strand
TACCCACCATCCCAAATGAGCCGGGGGTGGTGGTGCATACCCTATCATTTATGGTTTCTCAGAAGGCTGGGGCAAGTCTAGATGGAGTGTGGCAGGATCTTGCTGTGGTGGCTGGGAGCGAGCCACTGCCCTCCAGTCTGGGCGACGAGCTGAGACTCCAACTCAAAGAAAAGAAGGAAAAAGGAAAAAATGAAGAGCATTCATCGTGAACAGATAGAGATCATTTGGAAAGAGGCCCAGTCTTGGGCCTAGAGTTTCAGACAGATGGTGGATCGGCAGAAAATCAGGCTGTGGCTTTGGGAGTCCGAGTTGGGTGAATTCTGGAGCTCAGGAGTTCTAGCTCAGCCTGGGCCTTGTAGAGAGAACTCATCACTCACTGTAACACAGATACTGGAGTTGGCCGTAGTGGCACCCACGGTCCTGACTACACGTGATGCTGTGGCCTCTGTCCTGTGGCGTTCCTTTGTGAGGCTCCCACCAACAGAATGTGCGAGTCCAGGCCAGACACCATGGTTCACATCCATCAGCCCTGCTCCCTGGGTGGCTGAGATGGGAGGAGGCTGCCTGATCCCAGGTGTCAGAGACCAACCCAGGAATGTGACCATTCCTCGTCTCCACGAGTGTCCCTGAAGTTGAGACAGGCATCGTGGCCCCTGGAGTCT
>NW_006970104.1:0-653 GCF_000164805.1 Carlito syrichta | reverse complement strand
GTTTTGTTGCAAATGTATGTTACTCATATCCAAAGTTTGGGAAAATTATCATTTCTACATGTGACAATGGATACATTTTCCCATGTAATTTTAGCCTTGCCCAGAAATGGGGAAGCCTATAAACATGTAGTCCAACATTTAGTCCCTTGTTTTTTGCAGCTGTGTATTCATAAACAATTAAAAGCTGAGACTGCTCCTGCTTATGCATCCAAAGCTTTTTAGTCCTTTTGTACCTGGTTTGGCATCTTTCATTCTACAGGATTTCTGTATAAACCCCAAGATCAAGCTACAGTTGAGAGAGAATATCAAACGTTAAAAAATCAAATAAGTAAATTGCAGGAAGTGGAATTCAGATATAGTTCTCACCATTATATCGTAAATCATGCTATATTTGCAGTTAATCATCTCAATTTGGACTCTCAAGCACATTCAGAGATGATAAGACATTGGAGACCTGATTATACTGTTAAAAAGATGGTAAAATGGAAAGATCTTCTTACAGGTCAAAAGAAGGGGTTTGATGTCCTTTTAACATGCGGGACAGGAAATACTTGTTTTTTTCCCCCAAGACTTACCCTAACGTATTTTGGTACGGGATCGCCTAATTAGACATGTCCAGCCCCCACCCTCGTCAAGTTGCAGCCAGAAGAGAG
>NW_006970103.1:0-718 GCF_000164805.1 Carlito syrichta | reverse complement strand
AATTATTCATTCTTCCTCATATTAACCTAAAATATCTCTCTGCAGTTTTTTTCAGTTTAGTCTTCTATTTCTGAAGTTTTAATTATCACGTGTTTTTGTAGATTATTCTCAATGTCTCTAGATTATATTTTTTAAGCTACCATAACAAATTTCAAATTTATTTTCCTGTTGACATATTGATACTTTATCACTATAAGTCAATCATAGTTTTTCTATTGCTCCAAAATCTAAATAATATAAAACACAACACAATACCTGGCATGTAAACACTTCTATCTTCTGTAATTCCCATAAAAATGGACATTTCTAATTTTAAGATATATGTTATTGTAAGTATATTCTGGTTGTGTTTCTTAAGTTTTTTCTTATATAGTTTAGCTGTTCTTAAAATAAATGGAATGGAAAACATAATGGAAAAAACTCCATCGGTTTTTAAGGAATCTGAAATTCAGTAGCAGTGTTTAAGGAATCTGAAATTCAGTAGCAGTGTTTTCAAGTGTTGTTTTAAACAGTTTAGTACATATTACTTTAAAAATGGATGTGTTTCTTTCAGTGTAACCAATGGATACTATATCCTGAACTAGTTTATGCTTGTACTAGATTGACTCAAGGCCAGGCTGCTGATACATGCAGATCACAAAATATAGAAGCGTATTTTCTCCTCATAAGAGTCTAGAAAGTGAAGGAGGGCTCTGTGTCAACATGTCATGCAGGGACC
>NW_006970102.1:0-682 GCF_000164805.1 Carlito syrichta | reverse complement strand
ATTTAGTGTATCCACGGAGCAAGTAGCTCTGAAAAATGTTAGGGACGCAGAAGTCCAGATTGCTGATTAAATCCTTATCAAGAGGCCCTGTAGATTTCCGATTTAATGAGAACTCCTAGAACCAAATTCCTTTTCGTTCTCATCAAGATGCCCTGAATTTCCCTGACGATGTAGATTCCAAAACGCTCTATGCAAAAGGACAGATGCTCAGAAGTTTTCCTACGGACGCAGAATTCATGATTCCTGGTTACCTTTAAAAATACGTACTAAATCTTTGGCAACTGCAAACACTTGTCCCCTCTGAAAATAAAAGAGAAACGGAAGGGGAAGTATTGCAGGGTTCACCCTAAGACCAGAGCTACATGCAAATATGGCAAGAAGATTCCTTTTGTCCTGGAATCTGGCCTTAGTTGTTCCGAGGAACCTAACGGAATTGGAGTGCCCGATAAGCATTTATAAATTTCAAGAGGACCAAAAAGTTCCTGGAGTCCTGAAATGACTGATTCGTAATATCCGCATGCTAAATTGCTCCAAAACATTTGGGGAGATCGAAGCCCTGTTTCTTGTTTGTCCCATAACAGACACCCTGGGAATTTTTTGGATTGAGGGCTCGTACAACAATGATTTTTATTCTTCCTTAGTTAGAGGCCGTGTAGTGTCCTGTATAGAGGACACTTATCCC
>NW_006970101.1:0-768 GCF_000164805.1 Carlito syrichta | reverse complement strand
GCTCCTCTCCAAATAAAAGTACAAACGAAAATTTAAGGGTTACCCAGTTCATGTTAAGACCAGAATTACATCCAAATACGGCAAGAAGATACTTTTGTTCCGGGAATCTGGCCTGAGTTGTCCCGAGGGACCTAAGGGACTTGTACTACCAGATATCCGTTTACAACTCTGAAGAGGACCAGAACGTTGCTGGAGTCCTGAAATGACTGATTCATAATACCCACAAGCCAAATATCTCTGAAACATGAGACGAGCTCGAAGCCCTGATTCTTGTTTATCCCGTAGCAAGACAACCCTGATAATTTTTCGGATTGGGGACTACTGTATCACAGATTCCTTATTCTTCCTTAGTGAGGGGCCATGTAGTGTTCTGTATATGAGGATTCTTTTTCCCCAGAGTCCTGTTTGGAAACCCTGATTCTTGTTTAGCTCTTAGCAAGATGTCATGTAGATACTGTGACACAGGAACTCTGTAAAACAGGTTTCTTATTTCTCCTTAACAAGAGATCGTGTCGATTCTGTATATGAGGACTGCCATTACCTATGTTGTAGCTTCTAAACCCTGATTCTTGTTTAGCCAACAGCAGATGGCCTGTTGATTTTTAGGACTGAGGACTGCTATAACCCCGATTCTTTTTCTTCCTGAGCAAGGGGCCGAGTATTTTTCTATATATTAGGACTCTCATTACAGAGATCCTGCTTCGAAACTCTGATTCTTTTTTAGCCCTTTCCAAGATGTCCTGTAGATTTTGAGAATGAGGAATCGTG
>NW_006970100.1:0-751 GCF_000164805.1 Carlito syrichta | reverse complement strand
CCTGCCTCAGGTGCAAGGTTGCATCTCTGGTGCAGTGCTCTCTCTCTGATGCATGCCTGTCCCTCAAGGGTAAGTCTCTCTCCTGATGCAGGAACTCTTCATAGGCTGCAGAGTTCTCCATTAGATGCACGGGCACTCCCTCAGGTGGAGGGACTCTCCCTCATGTTCAGGAGGACTTCCTCAGATACAGGGCACCCTCTAAGGAGAATGGACTCTCCCAGTGCAGGGGTTTTCCATCAGGTATAGGGGCTCTTTCTCAGGTGCTGATTTCTTTCTCAGGTGCAGGGACTCTTTCTAAGGTTGAGGGTCTCTTCCTCTGGTGCCGGACTCTCACACAGTGGCAGAGGCGTTTCCTTAGGTGCAGGAGCTCTTCATCAGGTGTGGGGGCTGTCCCTCAGGAGCAGAGGCTGTCCTACAGTTGAGGGCATCTTCTGTGTTCTGGGATTCTCCCTTAGTTGCAGGAGTTCTCTCTCTCTGGTGCAGGCAGTCTTCCTCAAGTGTGGGGACTTTCCCTAAGGGACAAGGTTCTGTCTTCAGTGCAGGGTCTCTTCATCAGGCACTGAGGTTCTCCCTCAGGTGCAGGAACTCTTCACAAGGTGCAGGGTTCTCTCTCAGATTCAGGGTACTACTTCAGTAGGTGTAAGTCTGCCTCAGGTGCAGGGGCTCTTCTGAATTCTTTTCAGTTGCAAGGTCATATCTCAGGTACAGGTTTTTTTTCATGGGTGCAGTGTTCTCTCTCATGTACAGGGTA
>NW_006970099.1:0-749 GCF_000164805.1 Carlito syrichta | reverse complement strand
GGAGGATGAAAAATTCTGGAAATAGATAGTAGTGATAATTGCACAATGTTGTAATATACTTAATGTCACTGAACAGTACACTTAAAAATGGTTAAAATGATAAAGTTTATGTTATATATATTTCACATTTTAAGAATTTCTAAATAGCTCACTCCTATAATCTCAGTACTTTGAGAGGCTGAGGTGGGAGGATTGTTTTGTTGCTTGAGTCCAGGAGTTCGAGACCAGTCTGAGCAACATGGCAAGACCTTGTATCTATGACAGTAATTCAAAATTGATATGGTGGTGCATGCCTGTAGTTCCAGCTACTTGGGAGGCAAAGGCAGAAGGATTGCCTGAGTCCAGAAGGACGTCGAGGCTGTGGTGAGCCATGACCCTGCACTGTTTTCCAGCCTGAGTGACAAAGTGAAACCTTGACTAAAAAAAAAAAATTGTCATAAATGATCCTTTCTAATGACTGGGAAAAAAATAATAAACTTCCTCTCCTGTACTCAGCATTCAGAATTGCCAATAGTAAAAAAGGCTTTAGGAGGCAGTATAGCATAATAGTTAAGACTATACTTTGCCTGGGTTCAAATCCCAACTCCACCCTATACTTGCTGTGTGACTCTGGGCATCTGACAAAGCTCTCTGAGCAACTCACTAGAAATCATCTGTAAAATGGCAAGAATAACAGTTTCTACCTCATGCTGTTTTCTGGGTATTAAATGTGATATGGCTTCTGACATGCTTGTCTGGCACGAGGTTAA
>NW_006970098.1:0-737 GCF_000164805.1 Carlito syrichta | reverse complement strand
CCACATGCCCCAGAAGTCTGGCCTCCACCCTCCACATTCATGCCCCCAAGGCAAAGATGTGTGTGAGCTCATGGAGCAGACAGACTCAAACTAGTGTGGGCATCAGGCACAGCACGATCAAGGCAGTATGGCAATGTCGAGGGCAGTCCAGGTTACGGTCATCCTGTCTGCCACCCTTGGGCGGGGGGAGGGCCCCTTTCTCTCCCAATCCCTCCATCATCCTCTATCCATGCATTCCTTTTTCTGGGGAGCCGTGGAAGATTGTCCTTATGCACGTGGGAGGGGTCTGTTTTGTGCCCAGCGTCTCCATCACTGGGATGGGGAACAGTGGCATGATCGTGGTCCCCAGGGCCTCAATCTACAGGTCTCAGGTGTTACTCCTGAGCCCTGACTGCTAATTTAGGGACGGAGTCCCCAGGAATCAATAATTTAAGAAACCTATTATCTTAGTCATTTGGGTTCTGAGAAGATAAGATGGGCTGTCAGTTACCATAGCTTTTAAACCTGAGTTTAAACAGTCCGAAATATCAAGGGACTGTTCAATTTTTTAGGTAACCTAAATCATATTGGAGGAGAAGTAGAACAACCTGCAAAAGAAAAATTTTGATTAATAACAGTTTTGACTTGTGAAGAAAAAAGAGTGGGGACTCCTAAGAACGAGGAATGATTAGTAAAAACAGTAATAATCTTAGCATCCCATGTAACAGGCTGTAACACTGGAGGATTGAGATATAAGC
>NW_006970097.1:0-793 GCF_000164805.1 Carlito syrichta | reverse complement strand
AGTGATTGGATTTCCTCTGTAATGGGTGCCCAAGTGTCTGGCCCTTTATCTATGTTTTGTGTCCTCAATGATTGCCTCTCCTTTGTGATGACTGCCCCAGATCTGAATCTCTTCTGTGATGTGTGTCCCTGAGAGTAACCTTCTGTCTTGATTGCCCCATGTCTGGACCTCCTCCACACTGGTGTGCCAGTGGCTACCCACCTTCATCATGGGTGCCCCTTTGACTATGTCTCCTCTGCTCTGTGATTGGTGTCCTGTGACTGGTCCTTCTCCAAAATGGTTGACACTGTGACAAACCCACCTATGTGACGGGTGTCCCAAATATTGGACCTCCTCCAAAATGGGTGTCCCATTGACTATCCCTCCATTTTGATGGGTGTCCCAGTGACTGCTCCTCATTCATAATGTGAGCTCCAGTGACTAGTTCTTACCTGTGATTGGTGCCTCAGTGACTGGCCTTTATAAATTATGGGTACCCCTTTAATTACCTACCTGGGTGATGGATGTCACAGACACTGAGCCTCCTCCATTATTGGTACCCCAGTTAATGGGCTTCCTCTATGATTGGTGTCATAATGATTGACTTTCCTCTGAGATGAGTTCCATGGCAACTAGTCCTTATCTGTGATGGATATCATAGTAACGGAGTCTTCTCCAAAACTGTTGCCCCTTTGACTAGCCCTCCTCTGTGATGGGTGCTCAGTCTCTGGGCCTGCTCCATAATAGGTGCCACAATTACTGATCTTCTTCTGTGATGGTGTCCTAGTGACATGGCTTCCTCCATAATAGGTGT
>NW_006970096.1:0-716 GCF_000164805.1 Carlito syrichta | reverse complement strand
TCTGTGAGTGAGCTGACAATTTATTTGACCTGTTGGCTGGCGAGCCAGCCGACTAGTTTGCTGACAAGTTTGCAGGTGAGTGAGCTGACTAATTAGCTTACCTGATGGAAGCAAGTAAGCCCATTAGTTATGTGACTAGATAGCGGAGTTGCTACCGACTAGTTAACTAAGTAACTAGCTGATTAGCTAGCTGACTTGAATAGCTAGCTTATAAGAAAGCTACCAATCTAGCTGACATAACTAGCTAGCAAACAAGCTAATTAACTCTCTAGCTTGCTGACTTAACCAGCCAGCTATCTGGCTACTGGCTAATTGACTTAACTATCTAGTTGACTATTTAGCTGTCTAGCTAGCTGACTTAACTAGCTAGCTGACTAGCAACCTGACTAGTTAGCTGACTTAACAAGTTAGCTGGATAGTTTCCTGAATTTATAGCAGACTTAACTAGCTATCTGGCTAGCTATCTGACATATCTATCTGACTAGTTTGTTGGCTGTCAAGCTGGCTAGCCAGATGAAGTAATTAGCTAGCTACCAGGTTGGCTAGATGGCTAGACAGCGGGCTTAACTAGCTACTTACCTGGCTGGCTAGCTGGCTAGGCAGACGGCTACCTAGCTAGAGGGCTGGCCACCTGGCTAGCAAGCCAGGATAAAAATCCAGTCGTCTGTATGGAGAGTAGGACAGCCAGCCAGCTTAACTAGCAAGCCAACCTGCTG
>NW_006970095.1:0-671 GCF_000164805.1 Carlito syrichta | reverse complement strand
GAAAGGACATTGGGCTCACAGGAACAATCTAAGGGCAAACTTGATCATTGTTTTGAATTTTTTTATTTTTATTCTTTGTTTTCCTCATTTTTATTTGTTTTATTATTTACTTTTTTCTTTTTATCTCTTCTCTGTGTTTTTGATGTTTTCATAATTGTCTTGTTCTGTTATTTTACTAATTTCTTCCATTTTTTTTCGAACTCCTGTTTGTGTAGGGTAATTTTATATCAACAGGGAGGTTGGTTGGTGTGTGTGTTTGTATAATTGTCTGTATATTTTAGCTCTTTTAAACTCTTCTCTCTCTCTCTTTGTGTCTCTTTTCATTTGTTAGTTTGTACATTTGTTAGTTACCCCTTTTACTCTTCTCCACCTTCTTCATTCCCCCTCCTTCCCTGTTGCATTCTTTTCCTTTTAATTACCTCACAGTTTAAGTAGCAAACTAACATCCCCACTGCAAGGAGAGTTTGCAATGCAGTGGGAAGGGTGTTCCAGGTTACCCATACATCTGTTAGTTGATACTGGGATCTACAGATAGATCTTGAATCACAGCTTGCCGTCAATTAAATTTCAAAACCACAAGAAAATATAGACCCCAACCCGCAGTCCAGCCTCAGAATCAAAGCCAGAGGATTCACACGTGGAAGAATAGGATATTGAGAAAACAGAAGTAA
>NW_006970094.1:0-725 GCF_000164805.1 Carlito syrichta | reverse complement strand
AACTTCACTAGGGAGGGAGAATTAAAATCTTTCCCAGATATACAATCCATAAGAACCTGCACTGCCACAAGACAACCTCTTCAAGAAACACTTAAGAAATTATTGAACACAGAAGAAAAAGGAAAAAAGAACAACAATGTTCTTCACAAGAGTACAGGAAAAAAGATTAAAAGCACACATGAAACGACTAGAAAACCTAAAGAAAGACAACACACAAACAGAAAACACAACAAAAACTCTGTAAGAAGATTATGATAGGGATTAACTCTCACATTTCAATAATTAGCTTGAATGTGAACAGACTAAATGCACCACTGAAAAGACATAGAATGGCAAAATGGATAAAATATCACCAGGCAACAATTTATTTTTTATATTTTGAATTTTTTTTACTTTGGAGTTTAAGTCTCACTCTGTCACTCAGACTGGAGTGCAATGGCTGCTGCTAGCCTCCACATCCTCGACCAGCTGGGCTCCGAGGATCCTTCTACCGCAGGCTTCCAAGTAGCTGGAACTACAGGCGTGCATTACCATGCCCGCCTAATTTCTTGATTTTATTGTAGAGATTAGATCTCACCAAGTTGCCCAGGCAGGTCTCGAACCCATGGGCTCAGGCAATCCACTCACCTCGGCCCCCCAAAGTGCTGGGATTACAGGCTGAGTGAGTGAGCCCAGCCCGGCAACAATTTATTGCCTTTAAGAGACTCACATCACTAGAAAGGACA
>NW_006970093.1:0-772 GCF_000164805.1 Carlito syrichta | reverse complement strand
TAGTCCTACTGTGATGTGTCTCAGTGATTAGCTCTTCTATAATGAGTGTGAGAGTGACTGGACCTCCTCCTAATGAGTGTCCCAATAAGTGGCCCACCTCTGTGATGGAGGCTTCACAGACTTTCCCTCTGTGAAGGGTGCCTCAGTGAAAAGCTCTTCTCAGTGATAGATGCCTCAGTGACTGGCCCTGTCTCTGTTGAGTGTCCCAGTGACTGGCTCTCCTTTGTAATTGTTGTCCTAGTGAGTGACTCTCCTTTATGACAGATGACCCAGTGACTGGACTTTCTCTATAGTATGTATTCCAGTTGATGGGAGCCGGCCATGGAGGCCCACCTGAACCTTAGGGATTCAGGCAGGCTGCAGACCCTGAGACCACTAGGATGAGTTAAGGAGCTGATGGCCCATTCCCTTTTCCCTTTTTTGCTGTTTGGCACGCCTTGGTAGCAGGAACTTTGATGATTTAGGCTGAAACTTCAAGACAGGCATGGCTAACTGTAGGGATCCATTGTTCCCATTTCTCACAGACTGTGGTTTTCGCCTTTCAATCAACTACAATTCAAATTCGGGTCACATTCGGGAGGCTTATATATGATACGAGCTTCTTTATAAGATTTAAAAGTATATTTGTAGAATTAGGATATACATATGGAGAGTTGTCTTCAGCTTTATATGGTTTAGATGATTATCTAGAGTTACCAGAAATGACCCAGTACCAACTTTGGCCTGGGCCACATTCCTAAGGGCCGAGCATGTAACTTGGACTGGGCTGCAT
>NW_006970092.1:0-766 GCF_000164805.1 Carlito syrichta | reverse complement strand
CACATGCATCAAAATACTTATGAACAATTTCTTTCTTTAGGTTCACTCCGGTCAATGATCGTGTCACAGCTCTAAAACTCCTTACCATTTCTAGCTCCACCTGTCTCTACAGAGGGGTCTGCAGCACCCTGGGTAAGGTCCTATTCGTTCTGATTAAAGTAAGTCTTTACTTGCAGGTCCCTGTTGGGGTACCACTTGCCAGAATCCAGCTCCAACTGGTCAGGATTTCCTGAAGAAGGAACAATGTCGGCATAGAACAAAACTTGGACACTGACTCTGTTGTTTTGCAAGACAGATGCCGATTTATTTTTCTTTTCAAGTTCTTTTTATACTTTTAGTTACATACAGTTTTGACTTCAAACCCAGAAGGATTTATTTTGTTTTGATCATTGCTCTAACCGTGATGAAATACTGTCAGTCTTCCCTCAAATTTGTAACAATGTATCCATTAAGAATCTTTATAGCATGTAATTTATCACAATGTGTTTTCTCTAACTATTAACCCTAACCATCTAAACTTTTAACAACTTAATGCCTAACTTATGTTTTTCTAACATTTGATTTTTTCTAAATAAAATTGCAAAGCCTTTTCTACTATTTCAACCTTTCTTTATTAATCATGTACTCTAAAATGCAAAAAGTTTGTGTATCCTGCAAATTATAGGGTCATCCATCTGTTTTCTTCCATAAATGGCCACAACTAAAATTAAAACACTCTTTATCATCACAACATTTTTCGTTATGATAAAAATACTTATACAACACT
>NW_006970091.1:0-1165 GCF_000164805.1 Carlito syrichta | reverse complement strand
TTTTTTGTTGATGGATTGAACCTTTTACCATTGTGTAGTGGCATTCTTTATCTTTTAAATTTTGACAGCATAAAGGGTATTTGTCTGAGATTGAGATCACAACTCTCCTTTCTTTTGTGTTCCTTTCGCTGAAAATTTGTTTCCCATCTTCTTACTTTGAGCCTGTGATTGTCCTTTCTAGTGGGGTGAGTCTCTTGAAGGCAATAAATTGTTGCCTGGTGATATTTTATCCATTTTCCTATTCTATGTCTTTTCCGTGGTGCATTTAGTCTATTCATTACTGAAATGTGACAGTTGATCCCTATCATAACGTCCTTGCAGAGTTTTGTTGTTGTTCCTGTTTGTTTGTTGTCTTTCTTTTGATTTTGGAGTTGGTTCATGTGTGTTTTTTACCTTTTGTTTGTACTCTTGTAGAAAACGTTGTGTTCTTTTTTCCTTTTCTTCTATGTTCAATACTTTCTTAAGTGTTTCTTGTAGAGGTGGTCTGGTGGCAGCATAGGTGGATTTCTAGGAAATATTTTAATCTCCCTCACCGATGAAGCTTAGTTTGCCTGGGTAGCTTATTCTCCGTTGAAACTGTTTATCTTTTAGAACTTTGAAAATAAGTCTCCTAGCCAGGCTCGGTGGCTCAGCCTGTAATCCCGCACCTTTGGGATGCTGAGGTGAGTGGATTGCCTGAGCCCGTGGGTTCGAGACCCGCCTGGGCAGCGAGACCTCATCTCTACAATAAATCAAAAAATCAGCTGGGCGTGGTAGCGCACACCTGTAATTCCAGCTACTTGGAAGTCTGAGGTGGAAGGATTGCCAGAGCCTAGCAGGTTGAGGTTGCGGTGGCTGGGAGCGGCCACTGCACTCCAGTCTGGGTGACAGAGTGAGACTCCAACTCAAAAAAAAAGAAAATAAGTCTCCAAACTCTCCTACCCTGGAACGTTTCTGTAGATAAATCTGCTGGTATTGTAATTGTTCTTTCCTGGTAGATAGTCTGACATTTTTCTCTTTTGCCTTTAGGATTTTTTCTTTTATACCTATTTTTTAGGCGAATTATTATGTGTCTAGGAGTTGGTCTTCTCATTTTTTGTGTTGCAGGGATTTTCTGAAGCTCTTGTCTTTGAATTTTTGCATCACTGATGAGATGAGGGAAGTTTCCCTGAACAATCTCATTTAA
>NW_006970090.1:0-752 GCF_000164805.1 Carlito syrichta | reverse complement strand
TAGTTAACTAACTAGTGAGTTAGCTGACATAGTTATCTAGCTCATTAGTTAGCTGACTTAGCTAGCTGACTTAACTAGTTGGCTAGTGAGATAGGTAAATGACTTAACGACTTAGTTAACCAATTAGCTATCTACTATAACTCATTGGTTTATGGTGCAAACTAGCTGACTTAACTAGTTGGTTAACTAGTTAGTTAGGTGACTTAACTTGTTGGCTGATGAGTCAGCTGACTAGTTAGCTGGTTCAGCACATTGACTGACTCCTCGACCAACATGTTAGCTGGCTTAACATGGTGGCTCACTAGTCGGCCGACTAGTTAGCTGGGTGAACGAGTTGACTGACGAGTTGGCCGACTAGTTAGCATGGTTAAGTGTTTTCTGGCTGGTTTCCTCACGTAATAAGTTGTCCAACTATTTGGCTGACTCACTGGCTGTACTAACTAGTCGGTCAACTAGATAGCTGAGCTAAATTCACAGTTGACATGTTGGCCGACTACTAGGCAGACTAGTTAGCTGAAATAACTAGTTGACCGGCTAGTTGGCCAACAGGTTAGCTGACTTAACTAGTCGGCTGGTGAGTAAGCAGACTGGTCAGCTGAATGAACTATTTGGGAGGTGAGTGAGCCAACTGGTCAGTTGATTTAACTAGTCAGCCAGTGAGTGAGACGACTGGTCAGCTGACTTAACTATTTGACTGGTGAGTGACCTGACTGGTCAGCTGATTTAGTCGACTGGCAAGTGAGCTGACTGGG
>NW_006970089.1:0-708 GCF_000164805.1 Carlito syrichta | reverse complement strand
TCATAAATAATTTTCCAAATTTTTACTTAATTTTCTATTCATATTTTCTTATGGTTCCCTTGACTTCTTTAAGAGAATTATTCTAAATCCTTTGTTTGTCTTTTCAAAGATCTCTGTTTCTTTCTGGGTCTGTCATTAGAGTTTTGTTGGTTTCTTTTGATGGTGTCATATTTCATAATCCTTGTGTCCTTATATTGGTTTCTTTTGATGGTATCCTTTTTCAAAATCCTGTGTCCTTACATTGATGCCTTCACATTTAAATAATGGCCACCTCTTTGGGTCTGCAGGTGTTCTTTGATGATGCTGGACCTTTATGATGTAATCTAGCTTGGTATTCTGTAATGGGCCATCCAGTAGCAACCAGAAAACCTTGGTGTTAGGTTTCCTAGTTGAGGTGGGTCACTTCCTGTGCTCTGATATTGAACAGTTCTGTGCTCCTTCATGGCCTGGTAAGACCAGTGACTGGGCTCTCAAATTCCATGGAGCTGCTGGCTGGGCTCTATGATCATCTCTGATCAGGCAGGTTTGTGGGTTATTTTCCCAGCTGGGTATCATGATGTTTGGAATCTACAGTTGGGCTGGGCTGTGGTCTCTGGGGCTGCTGCTTGGACACAAAGGATGGGGTAGATCAGGGGAGGGTAGAGGCTGTGCTTCACAGACATGTGTAGGCTTGGGCTTGCCTCCTGTCTATGGCAAGCTTAGCAGAGC
>NW_006970088.1:0-778 GCF_000164805.1 Carlito syrichta | reverse complement strand
AAAGTTAGATGTTTCAAGGTTGTTTATTAAAGCAATTATTCTATTAAGTAAATGGGGTTAATAGGTAGAGTCTTCATAGCCGTTGTCATAGGGAAAATACGGTTGGCAGTTTATCTTAAAACATTTCACTAATAATGAATTATGTTATCACATTATCTACTAGAACCTTGTCATTAAAAATGTGATTTGTCGATCAGCAGCTTGGACATCACCTGGGAAATTTTTAGAGATATTAACAAGTCAGAAATAGTCTCATTTCTAATCCTTTGTACATGGCCTGAGTCAACTGAATCAGACCCACTAAATCAAAATCTGCGTTTCAACGAGTTCCACCAGGGTGCATGCAAACATTTGAAGTTTGTAAGACTGGAGCATAATAGGATAGTCATTGATACCATGCCCTCTTAGTTCAGGAGGACCATGTTTTCCAATGATAGCAGTGCCTTCAAAACTGCACCCCACAGCACAATTTTTTTTCTGGCATTGAACCCAAGAGTTAACTTTATTTGTTACTTGTCTGTTTTAATATTCTCCTTTAAAATACTACTACGACTACTACTACTACTACTACTAATATAATAATAAATAAATAGTAATAAATTGCAAGTGTTCAAGGCAAATTCTGGGTTTTCTAAAAGTGTAAACAAAATAAGAAAGGTTTTCACCTCCTTTGTTCTCTCTTCTTCCTCCTATAGTCTGTTCTGTATCTGGGAAGGAAGGGCTGGCATCTACCGTGGTGCCTTCAGTCTTTCTCTTTTACCCTCAGAAAAGGGCAGGG
>NW_006970087.1:0-716 GCF_000164805.1 Carlito syrichta | reverse complement strand
AGTCAAAGGCCCTGTGGCTGCCAAGAAGCATTCCCACTCACGCAGAAAAAAGTCAACACAGTCTTTCCAGATCACTTATCTTCCTATAGCCTGTGCTGTGGCCATGGAACATGCCTAGGAGCCTGTTCATTATTGCCATAGCCCATAGACACACAGCACAATTTTCAGTCCCCGTTGCTTCCGCCTTGGGGCCTAGCCAGTATCCCTTTCTCTCCTGTACCTTCCCAGACCACTTTCTTGTAAGCACTACTGAGCTCAGCCATTGGCTCAGGGATCAGGGAATACTGCTGGGATTTTTTTTTTTTAGTTGGGAGGTCTCACTTTGTCACCCAGGTTAGAATGCAGTGGCACAATCACAGCTCACCACAGCCTTCAACTGCTGGGCTCCAGATGTCCTCCTGCCTCAGCCTATGCCCAGTTAATTTTTTAAAAGAGATGAGGTCTCACTATATTGCCCAGGTTGGACTCAACTTCTGGGGTTAAGGGATCCTCCAGCCTTAGTCTCCCAAAGTACTGGGATTATAGGCCTAAGCCACCGCACCTGGCTAGTGTCCTACCTTTGACAGAGCTCTTACCATCAGATGGGCAAAGAGATGACCCCATGTTGAAGCCCTGGGAGGTCAAGCTCCCTAGAAGACATAAAGTCTAAAAGGTGAGTCTACAGGGTTACGTACAATCTTGACATACTTCCTGAAGCCTCACTCTCACAGTCCTTT
>NW_006970086.1:0-695 GCF_000164805.1 Carlito syrichta | reverse complement strand
CATGAGCTCACACACATCTTTGCCTTGGGGGCCTGAAATGTGGAGGGTGGAGGCCAGCCTTCTGGGGCATGTGGCCAAAAGGCACAGGAAAGGACATGCCTGGAGGCCACCTTTGAAACCTCCCATGAACATAAGGCCAGAAAGTGCCTTTTCCTCTCCCATCCCTGAGGGTGACCCCTCGTGCTAGGTATTTGTGAGGGGTGGTGGTGGTGGTAGTGATTATTATCATTTGTAGTCAGAATTCTTCTCTGTAGCCCAGGTAAGAAGGCAGGGTCATGCTCAAGGACACTGCAGACTCCACCTTCTGTGCTCATGCAATCCTCCCTCCTCAGATCCCTGAGTGGCTGGAATCACAGACCTGTGCCACCACACCCGGCTAATGTTTGGATTTATTATTGATGGCTGGGACAAGTTCTTGCCCCATATCCCAGGCTGATGTCGAAACTTCAGGCTCATGTCGTCCAATCACCTGCATCTCTGTAGGGCTGGGATGCCAGGCTGAGACCCTGAGTCCGGCCTCTTGTTTTGGTGGTGGTGGTGCTTGGTATTATTTTTCTCAAACAGAACCCCACTCTGTCACCCAGGCTGGAGCACAGGGGCCCACTCTCTGCCACCACGGCCTCCACCAGAGGGCCACCAGCGATCATTGCCATGTGGCCTCCCGAGTGGCCAGATGACAGGTGTGCATCACCATG
>NW_006970085.1:0-891 GCF_000164805.1 Carlito syrichta | reverse complement strand
AAGGGGTCGGAAACCAGCCCAGGTGATGCAGCCAGATTTCGTCTTGGAGAGATCCCCAAAGTAAAGTCAGGTGTGGTGGCCACCAGAGTCCTGGCTGCTCAGGGGCCGAGGTGAGATGACCACTTCAGCCCCACAAGTTGAGGGCCCAGGAGCCACAATCCTGTTGCCATGCCACAACCCAGCCAATGATGACTCTGGCATAAAAAAGGGGTCTCCCATGTGAGCCACGACAGGTGACATGGCTCCCCAGGGAAAGGTCCACATGGGCGGCAGATGATGGAGTAATCAGGAAAGAAAGGGGCTCTCCCCCCACACAATGGTGGCAGACCGGGCTACTGGAAACTGGGCTTGCCACGACATTGACAAACCACCTTGATCACTCTGTGCCCATCAGCTGCCCTAAATCAGGGAAGTCTGTTCTGGGAGCTCACATGCATCTTTGCCATGGGGCATGAGTGTGGAAGGTGGAGGCTGGCCTTCTGGGCTGCATGCCTGGTGGCCACCTTTGAAACCTCCTGTGTACGACAGGCTAGAATGTGCCTTTTCCTCTCTCATCCCTGAGGGTGATTCCTCACTCTGGGTGCCAGGGGTGGTGGTCGTGGTGTTGATGGTGATAATTACTTATTTGGAGTCAATATCCCTCTCTGTCTTCCAGGTGGGAGCACAGGGGCATGCTCATGGCTACTGCAGACTTCACCTGCTTGGCTCAGATGATACTTCAGCCTAGGCCCCCTGAGTGGCTGGAACCACAGGACAGCTCCACTAAGCCTGCTTAATTTTGGATTTATATTTTATGGCCAAGAAGAGGTCTTCCCCAAGTCCCAGGGTGGTGTCAAAACTGTAGACTCAGGTCATTCACTTGCCTGGGCCTCTGAAGGGCTAGGATGCCAG
>NW_006970084.1:0-4936 GCF_000164805.1 Carlito syrichta | reverse complement strand
AAAATTATTTGAATGAGAGATGAGGAAATCAGTGCTATTCTTATAGCTTTGCTCCCAACCAGCTGTATGATGTGGGCAAACTGCTAGGTGCGGTGCCTGGCAGTTAAATGAGTACATTGAACCAGGTAGTCACTACAGCTCAGTTCTACTATTCATTCAATTAGCTGTGTTCAGTGGAGTTGGTAATTGACCACTTGCCAACTCCTGACCATTTGCATAGTGTGAACAGTAACAATCTAAAAATTGTTTTATAAGAAGGCCAGGTGCTTCTGGCTTAGAGATTTTTTTCACTGAGCCAAATTCTCTGGGATGCTAAGTCACCTCTGAAAATAAATCCAACCCTTTGGGAAAAAAAGGGGGTAACAGAATGCCAAAATCTTCTCTTACTAGCTGTTGTCGTCAACAACAACCTTGTTGGAAAGTGTGATATTCATCACAATAGATATTAACTACCTAAATCCATCCAGAAATAACCCACAGTTAACCATGTATGTGCATATGAATGCCATTTTTAAAGAAAAAAATATAAATAAACAGATTCAAATTTGAATTGTTTATGGTCTCAAATGTCCTGTATTAAGCACATATTCATCTAGGCAACCTTTGAGAAAGATGTATTTGACCTGAAATTTTTAACAATCATTGTTGTCTGAGAACCTGATGAAAAAAAGCAGTCTTGGAGAACAAGTAATATATTAAATTTTTCACAAAACACCAGTATTCGGTTATTCAATATACATAGGCAGAAAGGGGGGAGGGAGATAGATAGATTTTGGATGAAAAGAATTTTATAGTTGAGTTTTAAATGAGCTTAAACTAGTCATTACTAAAAATGTCAGAACTTCTTTGGACTTCCTTACACTTATACTTTTATATTGCTTTTATTTTAAATTGCTTTGGAAACAGACACCATCATCTTTTCCATTCTTGGCACCCATCCATGTTTTCTTTTTTATTTGTTAACTTTTAAAATTTGTTTATTTCAAAATTGTGGGGTACATTTCAGGGTTAGGTATAAAAATATTCACTGTGCAGGTACCCTTGTTGATGAGGTGTGCCTCCCTTCCTCAGACAGATTTCCACTGCTGTCCATTCATATTTTAATCTGGTCTTACCCATGACTTGTAAGAGCCCTGTGGAGTCAGACAGGGCTTACCTATGATGATGGAGTGTGAAGTGGGTGACCAGTTTAGAGTCAAATAAAAGGAACTATTCGGATGGTAAAACATCTGGCCAGACTTTTAGCTCCATTTGCTGAAGAGACACCGGTGCTCCTTTAATCTACTCCTAGACTGAATCCATTGCAGGGATGGACTAAAGAATGCATTAGGAATCCCATAGAAAACTGGATTAAGAATCCTATAGCAACCTGACTTTCCTCCTCTTATCTCATCGACTGGCTTCATCCTTCTACATGTCATCTGTGTAGTGGATGACAAGCCATTTTGGTGACCAGGGCATAGGCCGAACTGAATCATTCTAGTATTGCTAGTACCTAACATTCTGTATGTACTTAAATAAATGAATACATACATGCAATGAGGTGAAATTTCTATTTCTCAAGAAATAGCACCAGCATTTATCTCAGGGAAAATTATTTTCTTGGAGAAAAATACCTTATGATTTATTTTGGACTGGAAAAGGGTGCCTAAGAAGTCTACTAATAACAAACGAATGGTTAAACTCTTTGCATGAGTAAATGAGAGAAATTTCTTTCTTTACTATAAAGGAGAAGAGGTACAGATAGTAGCTGCTGAGAAGTACTCCCACTGCTGGGGATGAGGCCATGTAAAAACTATGTAGCAAGAAGGTTGTGGGCTTTAAGACCACAAATAACTCACATGTAGTTTTAAGTTGTTTGCTAGACAGAGCTCCAGCAAAACCTGCCTGAGACCTCCTCATCAGAAAAGCCCTTTAAACTCATGAGTACCTTGTGTAAATGAGATTAGGAGATTGGTGTTCACAAGTTGAGGAAAGATCTGACTTTCATATCAGGCAGAGAGTTCAGAATAGAGACAACAAGTGTGAATGCAGTGTCCTGGAGACAGCTGGATATCAGAGTGTTTGCCTTCTAGTAGTTTGAAGAAATCCCAGTGAAGACTTTGAACTTCAATCAGAGTAAAATTGGAATGTTGAGCCTGCCTCATCTAGAGCATAAGAAGGCAGTGAGGTTAAGCACGATTCAGGGGTCCAGATGAATAAATGAATGAATGAATGAGTGAATGAAATATAGGTACTTAGAAAAGTAGGCAGCTTGAATGTTGGCTCAGGCATGCATTACTCTAGTCACCTAGCTGTTTGCTCCAGTCAGTTGACCATGAACACCAGTGAAAATCTGCTATCAGAATCTCTTTCTGGAGATAGTTCTTTCTGTGAAAACACTGATCCCAAGTCTACCTTCCCTGGTCAGGATGAGTTTCTAACCTAGCTCTTGGAAGCCAGCCCCAGTGGCACTGGGTTGAACTAGTGTGTTCTCTGCACATGACCATTTGTCACTGAAGAGGCACAATGTTGATAAAGAAACATGAAAACTTTAAACTTCAACTTGACCACTTTGATGAAAGAACAATCAGAGTAGCTGGAAAACAAAATTAGTGAATGAGGTGTTTTCTATACTGAGGGATAGGAATATCTAAATTAAAAGTGTCTATGCATGTTGGGGTGTGGTACCGCTATTACTTCAGAAATTTTCGTAATGCTGCTGTCAAAACTGTGACAATGTAAGATGAAAGGGAACACTCAGTGCAGCCCACACACAATGTAGTTTTAAAACCATCCCTATAAACATAAAATTATTCAGAGAAGAAGGACGGGGTAAAGGAAAATGAACTATCTTGCAGCACATTCAACATTAATCTTTAGTCAGCTTGCTCTCTGACCAGCTTCCTCATAGTCGTTTGGTGCCTATTGCCTCAGAATCACATAGATCCTGTTACAATTATAGTTCCTCTTAACTGCTCTATAGATAACAATCTGAACATTATAAATCATTGTTTTCCATTTGAGATGTTGAATTTTTGGCCCCCAGGACTGTGAGAAAATAAGTTACTGTTCTAAACCATCCAGTTTGTGGTGCTTTGTTACAACAACTATAGGAAACTAACACAGAAACATTCCATGCATCCTATTGCACTTAAACAAATTCCAATCTCCTAACCTGGGCTTATAAAATCTCCCATGATCTGTCCCCTGCCCTTTCTGTGCTCTTAGCTCCTCTCCCTGCCATATCCTCCCTCACTCCAGTCCCACTGGACATCTTTGGGTCCCTAAAACAAGCCAAGCTTGCCCCCTAAAGATCGTTTGCAGTCACAAGGAAACTCTTTCTTCAGATGGCTGGCTCTTCATCTCAGTTTAAATGTCACCTCTCCAGAGACGAAGTCACTGGATGCTTAATATATCTGGGAATCATAAGCAGAATGGAACAAATGGTCTATACTGAGCTTCTCCCATCCACAGATAGCTGCCAAGGTTTCGTCAACACAGTGCCCTAAATGGGCAGAATATTTGATGGACTACACTGATTTCCTTATTCCCCTGCTGGATTCAGTTCCAGGTGCTCTCAAAGATGTCAACATGAACCAAAGAACATTTGGAGAAGGGCTTCAGCCTACAAGAGGTGAGTGAATAGGTTAGATCCCACCTCAATCATCCAAGACAGAAAATGCAGTCAACTTTCCACTCAAAGCAAAGGGCATTTAACTGCTTCTCATCTCCATACATATTGTGGAAGAGTTCTTTTATACATAGTAGGAACTTAAACATCATGTATAGACTACCTATTATCCTTAGCAAAGTAGAACTTTTGACTTTATGGTGAATTGACTATATATACTGTCATAAACACTTGAGTGTCTAGATTTCAAACACAAATCATAGCTTGGTGTATCCACTGTGATACCAAAGTTTGTAATGTTCACAATGTTATGTGACAGCTGAAAACAACACAGATAACTGGAGTATGATGATTCCACATGCAATGTGAGCTTTTTGTTTTAATCTATTCAGAGCTTTTTAAGGGTTCCAGACCCATGTGTAATATAATTTGTTTTTGACTAGGCGCAATAAGAGAATCTAACATCACCACCATAAAATTCTGCATCATCAGTTGGCAGAATGGTGAGCAGTAATCTGACACTACTTAATTGTGTCTCTAAAGGTCATTTATCAATGCAGGAAGAGAAACAGCAAATAAGCAGTTCTGTTCCCAATTGAGGCTCAGACAAATGAGAATCCATCTTCTTTTAAAGATGGGTCAGAAGGGACAGCATGATTACTCTCAGTGTTGCCTGAGATCCCAGCATTGTGATACAAAGATTTTTTTCATTCAAAAAAATTTCTGACAAAGCTAAAGTTAATAATTTTTTCAGAATGGTCTTAGCAATACATAGAATGCTTCAATCAGAGGATTGTCAAGGATCTCAGAAATAAGAGGGAAAGAAGTCTGTTTTCTTGGGAGGAGGACAGAAGCATGAAGGACTGAGAGTGGGGACAGAATGAGCAGGTGGTGTGATCCCACAGTTGGCCAGGAATGTGTTTCCCATGGCCAGTCTGTTTCCAGGAGAGTCTTCAGGAGGGTTATTCTGCTTTGCAGTTCTTGTTTACCCTTAGGGATGCATCAAAGGTGGGGATAATGTGGGGGGTGGCAGTAAGTTAACAGAAGTTTGCTCAAGTCAGTTTGACAAACACTTCATTCCAGCTAATAAATGAAGAAAACAGTTCAGCTATGATTGACGAGAAAAAGAATGAGAATATGAAGTGACTGTGTCTGGACTGCAGGAGGAAAATGTGAGGTTGCCTGACTCTTGCCTAATTCATGTGGATGAGAGTGGTCTCTATAGTAAGCTGTTCTCCATAATGAGAGGGGTGAAGGGCTTTCTTTGATCTTCCTGACTTTTGATCTCACAGGGCTTGGGTAAATTTTAACATTGGCAAGATG
>NW_006970083.1:666-6961 GCF_000164805.1 Carlito syrichta | reverse complement strand
CAGCAGGACACAGACTCAAAATAATATCAACCACCAGCACCACCACTACCACAGGCCAGTCTCAGGCCCTCAGCCTGACATCCTGGACCTTCAGAGGCCTAGGTGAGGGCACAGCATGAGCATGCAGGTTCAACACCAGCCTGGTACACGGGGTGAGACCTTGTCTTGGCCATCAAAAATAAATCCAAAGATTAGCCAGGTGTGGTGGTATAGTCCTGTGGTTCCAGTCACTCTGTGGGCCGGGGTTGGAGGATCGCCTGAGCCCAGCAGGTGGAGTCTGCAGTGGCCGTGCACATGCCCCTGTGCTCTGGGCTGGACAACAGAGGAGGATTCTGACTCCAAATATTAATAATCACCACTTTGGGGGGCCAACCCCCGAAGAGAGATTTAGGAGGTCCCTTGGAAGGTGTGATGGCCTTGGTGATTATTTTGGAGGGATAAATATTAAAAGAAAGAAACATGGAGGGATGGATATAACAAGAAAGAAAGAGAAAGAAAGTGGACATCTATTCAACGGATTGAGCAGAAGCCAAAACCGCAGTCTGTGAGAAATGAGAACAATGGACTCCTAAAGTAAGCCATGCCTGTCGTACTCTCAGAACTTCATGCTTAGATCATCAAAGTTCCTGCTAGTGGAACGTGGCAAATCAACAAAGAAGGGAAGAAGGAATGGGCCTTCAGCTCCTGAACTCGTCCTAGCGGTCTCAGGGTCCACAGCCTGCGTGGATCCCTAAGGCTCAGGCAGGCCTCCATGGCCGGCTCCCAACATCTCCCCCTTTTTTATTCTTTAGCACAAACCCATGGAACTCGGTGTTGAGCTGAGAAATACTTTCCTTCAGCACCTTGAAAATAATTCGAAGCAGGCATAGCAATGCAAGAACCACTGCCCCGCAAATTCCCACATTAATGAGTATAGACATCAATGACTTTTGGTTGACAAATGATGAAAAATTATTAAATATAGAACTGGCCAATTCAGAGGACTGGAACTGTTTCTCAGTGACAGTTATGCCCTGTTTTTCTTGATTTAATTTATTAAGGTCTATACTCAAGTCCGAATGATTCCAAATTCCAAGAATATGATTTCTTATTTTGTCCCAAGTGTGGACAGATTTATTTACTTCTAAAGGAGTGAGGCAAATCCATTTAAACTCAGAATGACATCAGAGAGCCAATTTTATTTTTAAAGTCACAAGCTCTTGTCATACTGCTAAAACTGCCTCCTCCAAAGCATTAACTTTACTTTCTAACTTTCAATCTATAATCTCCTGAGTAACTAATGGAATAGAAACATTCTTAGATAACTGATCAGCAAAGGTTGCTGTGTGAACTTCCTTAGATAGAGCTACAGCTGAAACTGTTACTGAAGTAGCAAAATCTATCAAAGCTGTAATTCCTAAAATTAAGGTGCCTAAAAATCGTTTCTGTCTGGCTAATAAAGCATTAACCTCATATAACCTTTGCAAACCATATTCATCATACCAAGGAGATGACAAATGTACTGGACACATTAAGTAAGGGGGCTGTCTGAGAATAACAAATCCCTTATAAGAAGCATCAGTTAAACAATTAATTAATACACGTCATTTACAAGACAAATTATAAACATCATTTGGACGTTTTGTGGTCAATGATTGATAATTTTTCCAAGCCAAAAACACATAAGGGGACTGTAGGCAAGCTCTTATTTTATAGTGTTGAACTCCCCCGCGAGGTCGGGACAGAACAACTGTCTTGAAGTCAGCAACAGCTCTCCACAAATGGGGCTGAATAATTTGTTTCCAATGACAATTGTTATTGGTACTCATTCATTAATATACTGTCTAGCATGGATGGGGTCTCCCTCATTTAGCCTGGTAGAATAGGGTCATAGTTTAAGACCCCAGTCACGGATAGTTAAACTTTCACTTTCGAGTAATAAATACAGTCTCTCCACTTTGGATATCCGGTATCACGTTGAATAAGCAGCCAGTCTTTTTCGGTGTTATTGAAAGAACAAACAGGCATATTGGATGGTGGTGAAGTTTTTACAATTAAAATAGGATCAGTTCCTTCAGTCATTGGCATTTCAATCCACCAGCCCTCTCTGTAATTACTCTGTGTCAGACTATCAGTAAGTAAGGTTTTGAGAGAGAACATAAGACAAAACTCCTTATAATAATTAAAATTAGAATTGTCATAGAAACAAATAGGAGGTGAACAAGAACTGCCTTCATAAGTATAGTCGTTATTAATGACATGTTTAGTTTGTGCATAAAACAAGGCAGGTCCCCCCATTAATTGGGGAGAGTTGGAAAAGACATTAATGAACTCGTTATCCCAAGTAACTGGCTGGGAAGTAGGAGGATTGGGCATATACGTCCAATAGGTTTTGTTAACTTCTGCAGAGGATGTTGGATCTACCTGATTCATAGGGAGAGCAAACATGGCCAAGAACAACATTACCAGTCTGATGGAAATGTATTGGGCATTCAACATGTTTCCTGCTTCTTCTGCTAGAAATTCTAGCTGACGCCAGTTCAGCAAAACGGTGTGGCGAATGCTGAAAGCACTTTGAGGGCCATTCTTCTTGCTCTAGTCAGTCTAGGGTGCAAGTCGTCATCCTGAGTGGAGAGCCATCCCATCTGCCTGATTAAAGAGTCTTCCTGTTCCAGGCTGGGTTGCTGAGGCATGGTCTGTTCTGTGGGCAGGTCCTCATTTAAAGGCATAGGTGACATGTCCTCCTGCTGGCAATCTGCACGAGCTGTGTTCCGAGAAGTATCCCTCCTTATTGGGCCGATTCCGGCCACTCTTTGTGCCTGACAGATCAATGGAGGCATTTCTCACCAATCGAATGGGGATTCAAATGGGAGATGGCTCATCCTATGGGAAAATGCAAGAATAGCCCCTCCCACTGGTTAGTAAAATATCAGGCCCTCTCCATGTTCCTGTGAGAAGATCCTTCCACTTTACCATGGATTCGTGGTTCCTTCCGGGTTCCAGTGTCTAGCCAGCGCTGAGTTGCTTGTGGAATCCAAGTTTAAATGGTTTACAACAAACAGGGCATGATTTAAAATATGGTGCAGAGAATTATACTTGAACTCCCCCTCCTGTAATTTAGTTATTTGATTTTTTAAAGTTTGGTGAGCTCTTTAAACTATGACTTGAACTTGTGGGTAGTAGGGAATTCCTGTGGAGTGGGAAATAATAAATTGGGAGCAAAATTGCTGGAAAGATTTAGACATGTATGCCAGACCATTTTCAGGGAGGCCGGACATGCCTAATTAGGCAGTCAGGAACCTGAAAAGGTGAAGTAAACTTTGGGCATAAGGGCATGGGAAGCAGTGGCTGTTAGTTGGACAAAAGAAGAGCAGAATATTCCCTGCTAGCACAGATTTGCAATTGAATGGTCTGTAAAAGAGTGGGGGAGGAGGGAGGGACAGTATGAAGACTAGCAGTTTCCAAAAGATGCATTATATTTGCAATGCAATGTCAGTGTTTAGATATAAACTTGAGAGAAATTTATCATAAAACAACAAAGAGGAATTTTTTAACATTCTCTTGTCACAGCCACCTCCTTGAGAAGAGACCTATTAAGCCATGTGTAAACTTCAATGAGTTTTCCAAGTACATATGGGGGCTAAAGGGCTGAGAAGTCTGGAAGTTTGGGGTTAGGTGCCATGGCCTTTGGCACCTGCCCTTTTCTGAGGGTAAAAGAGAAAGACTGAAGGCACCACGGTAGATGCCAGCCCTTCCTTCCCAGATACAGAACAGATTATAGGAGGAAGAAGAGAGAACAAAGGAGGTGAAAACCTTTCTTATTTTTGTTTACACTTTTAGAAAACCCAGAATTTGCCTTGAACACTTGCAATTTATTACTATTTATTATTATTTATTATTATTATTATTATTAGTAGTAGTAGTAGTAGTAGTAGTAGTATTTTAAAGGAGAATATTAAAACAGACAAGTAACAAATAAAGTTAACTCTTGGGTTCAATGCCAGAAAAAAAATTGTGCTGTGGGGTGCAGTTTTGAAGGCACTGCTATCATTGGAAAACATGATCCTCCTGAACTAAGAGGGCATGGTATCAATGACTATCCTATTATGCTCCAGTCTTACAAACTTCAAATGTTTGCATGCACCCTGGTGGAACTCGTTGAAATGCAGATTTTGATTTAGTGGGTCTGATTCAGTTGACTCAGGCCATGTACAAAGGATTAGAAATGAGACTATTTCTGACTTGTTAATATCTCTAAAAATTTCCCAGGTGATGTCCAAGCTGCTGATCGGCAAATCACATTTTTAATGACAAGGTTCTAGTAGATAATGTGATAACATAATTCATTATTAGTGAAATGTTTTAAGATAAACTGCCAACCGTATTTTCCCTATGACAACGGCTATGAAGATTCTACCTATTAACCCCATTTACTTAATAGAATAATTGCTTTAATAAACAACCTTGAAACATCTAACTTTTAGTCTGAATTTAATCACTATGCAAAATGTAGCTCATGCAGTAATTAAGAAATGAAAATGTCCGTGGCAGATGAGGTAAATTATGTTTAAGCTACATTTTTTTTCCTTAAAATTTCCTTTTCCTATGACTCAAATCACTTGTGGCTTCTGGTGCCAGTTTTGGGGGGCAGCCCCCAAAGAGAGATTTAGGAGGTCCCTTGGAAGGTGTGATGGCTTTGGTGGTTATTTTGGAGGGATAGATATTAAAAGAAAGAAAGATGGAGGGATAGATATAAATAGAAAGAAAGAGAAAGAAAGAAAGTGGACATCTGCTCAATGAATTGAGCAGAAGCCGAAACTGCAGTCTGTGAGAAACGGGAACAATGGACTCCTAAAGTAAGCCATGCCTGTCGTACTCTCAGAACTTCATGCTTAGATCATCAAACTCCCTGCTAGTGGAACATGGCAAAACAGCAAAGAAGAGAAGAGGGAATGGGCCTTCAGCTCCTGAACTCATCCTAGTGGTCTCAGGGTTTGCAGCCTGCCTGTATCCCTAACGCTCAGGCAGGCCTCCATGGCCGTCTCCCAACACACAACCACCACCACCATCACCACCATGCCTGTCACACAGTGTGAGGAATCACCCTCAGGGATGGGAGAGGAAAGGGCACTCTCTGCCCTGTAATTTGCGGGAGGTTTCAAAGGTGGCCACTGGGCATGTCCCTCTCACACCTTCAGCCACTCTCCCCAAAAGGCTTGCCTCCACCTTCCACACTCCTGCCCAACAGCAAAGATGTGTGTGAGATCATGGAACAGATGACCTGGAGCTAGGGTGGCCATCGGGCACAAAGCAATAAAGGTGGTCTTGCAGTGCTCGGCCAGCCCAGGTCCTGGTCGCCCTGTCTGCCACTTTCAGGCAGGGGGAGGACCCCTTCCTCTCCCAATCACTCCATTTTCCACTGTCCATGTGAACCATTCCCTGGGGAGCCCTGGATGCCTGTCCTGATGCCCATTGGAGGCATCTTTTTTGTTGTCAAAGTCTCTGTTGGTGGTTTGGGGCACAGCGGCATGATTCTGGATCCCAGAACCTTGAGCTGTGGTACTCAGGTTCTCCTCCCGTCTCGGCCCCTGAGCAGACAGGACTCCAGGGACCACCACGCCTGACTCAATTTTGGGGACCTCTCACCGAGATGATTTCTGGCCACGTTGCCTGGGCTAGTCTCTGACCCCTGGTCTCAGGCAGCCACCCGCATCAGCCTTCCAGGGCGTGGGGCTGTCAGCCATTAGCCATGGTGCCTGGCTGGGACTCGCACATTCTGTCAGTGGGGGTGATGCAAAGGAATACCCGGAACGGAGCCACTGCATCCGGTGTATCTGGCACTGTGGGCACAACCACATGTGACTCCAGTGTTGGCCTTCTGGGGAGCAATGAGGTCTCGCTACATGGCCCAGGCTGGTATCGAACTCCTGGGATCCAGTGGTCCCCCACCTCAGCTTCCCAAAGCCACAACCCAAATGTCTGCTGATACACCGTGTTTCGGGAACTCTAGGCCCTAGCATGGGGCCTCCTTCCCAAATGATCTTTGTCTGTTCACGATGACCCCAACTCCATAGGCAAATGGATGCTCTTCTTTTTTTTTTCCTTTTTTCCTTTTTTTCTTTGAGTAGGAGTCTCATTCCCATGCCTATGCTGGAGGGTGGTGGCTCTCTCCTGGTCCACACAGCCTCAGCCAACCGGGTTCTAGCAAGCTTTCCCTGGCCTTTTTTTGTTTGTTTTTTGAGTTGGAGTCTCACTCTGTCACCCAGACTGGAGTGCAGTGGCCGCTCCCAGCCACTGCAGCCTCAGCCTGCTGGGG
>NW_006970083.1:0-646 GCF_000164805.1 Carlito syrichta | reverse complement strand
TCCTTAAAATTTCCTTTTCCTATGACTCAAATCACTTGTGGCTTCTGGTGCCAGTTTCGGGGGCAGCCCCCAAAGAGAGATTTAGGAGGTCCCTTGGAAGGTGTGATGGCTTTGGTGGTTATTTTGGAGGGATAGATATTAAAAGAAAGAAAGATGGAGGGATAGATATAAATAGAAAGAAAGAGAAAGAAAGAAAGTGGACATCTGCTCAACGAATTGAGCAGAAGCCGAAACTGCAGTCTGTGAGAAATGGGAACAATGAACTCCTAAAGTAAGCCATGCCTGTCGTACTCTCAGAACTTCATGCTTAGATCATCAAACTCCCTGCTAGTGGAACATGGCAAAACAGCAAAGAAGGGAAGAGGGAATGGGCCTTCAGCTCCTGAACTCATCCTAGTGGTCTCAGGGTTTGCAGCCTGCCTGTATCCCTAATGCTCAGGCAGGCCTCCATGGCCATCTCCCAACACACAACCACCACCACCATCACCGCCATGCCTGTCACACAGTGTGAGGAATCACGCTCAGGGATGGGAGAGGAAAGGGCACTCTCCGCCCTGTAATTTGCGGGATGTTTCAAAGGGGACACTGGGCATGTCCCTCTCACACCTTTCAGCCACTCTCCACAAAAGGCTTGCCTCCACCTTCC
>NW_006970082.1:0-815 GCF_000164805.1 Carlito syrichta | reverse complement strand
AATCCTTGCAGAATTATAGTTCTTAAGGATTATTTTTATTTTCATAATAAATGGTAAAGTCCAATAAATCCTTAAAAGATGATGATATAATTAAATCATGATATAATCTAATTTCTATTATTCTGCCTTGTACTATTGCTTAACTTAAATTGTATTTGTGCTATTTATCAAATTTATATAAATACTTTGTGCTCAGAAAGTACAGCTGACCCTTGAACAACACAGAAGTTAGTTCTCTGTGTAGTAAAAAATCCAGTATAATTTTTGACTCCCCTAGAGCCCATCTACCAATAGCCTACTGTTGACCAGAAGCCTCACCAATAACATATACAGTCAATTAACTCATATTTTGTGTGTTGTATGCATTATATGAGGCATTTTTATAATAAAGTAAGCTTTAAAAAAGAAAATCATAACTAGGTGCAATGGCTCACACATGTTAATCCCAGCACTTTGGAAGGCCTAGGTGAGAGGATTGCTTGAGCTGGAAGGCCAAGGGGAGAGGATTGCTTGAGCCCAGGAGTTCGAGATCAGCTTGGGCAACAAAACGAGGCCTTGTTTCTACAAAAACTCAAAAAATCAGCTGAATGTGGTAGTGCCTGCCTGTAGTTCCAGCTATTCGGGAGGCTGAGACAGAAGGATCGCCTGTAACTAGGTCAAGGCTGTGGTGATTAGTGATTGTGCTGCTGCACTCCAGTCTGGGCAACAGAGTGAAACCCCAGACAAGAAGGGAAGAAAGGGGGAAAAAAGGAAAGAAACAGAGGGAGGGAAGTAGGGAGGGAAGGAGAAAGGGAGGGAGGGAGGGAGGGAGGCAG
>NW_006970081.1:0-463 GCF_000164805.1 Carlito syrichta | reverse complement strand
CCACAGTTGAACAGGTGGATACAACATGGTCTGACCCATGATAGAAAATGCTTCTGCCATAAACCGACATGCTGCCATGTGGACTTGCACTGCAATGTGGACTTCCTTTGTAGAATAAGACAAATATAGGACTTGTCCTTTGTTTCTGGCACAGAGATCCTAACACCCTTGGAGTTTCCTAATATAGGAGTGAGCCCCTACTGATTTCCCCTCCCTAAGCTTGTGCTCACAGGGTGTGCTGGGGTGAGGCCTTTAGAGAGCCTTGGGGTGGGTGGGGCTGGTCGCCAGAATGACCAAGCGATTAGAGGGTAGGAACTTCCAGCCCACTCATTGACATCCAGGAAAGTGCCAGAGATTAAGCACTATACAAACTATTGAGGGAAGCAGTGGCTCACACCTGCCATCCCAGAACTTTGGGAAGCCAAGGTGGGAGGATGACTTGAGGCCAGGAGCTCAAGACCAG
>NW_006970080.1:0-783 GCF_000164805.1 Carlito syrichta | reverse complement strand
GGGGTGTGGAGGCTAGGCGCAGGGGCTCACACTTGTCATCCTTGGTTCACTGGGAAGCAAAGGTGAGAGGATTGCCTGTGTCCCCCAATTTCAAGACAAGCCCAGGCACCTTGGCGAGACGTCATCGCTACAAGAAGCCAAAAAAAATGAGCCGAGCGTGGTGGCACACGACTGTCATTCTGGCAAATTGGTAGGCCATGACAGGAGTATTGCCGGAGCCCAGACAGTGGAGGCTGCAGTGATCGAGAGCAGGCCCCTGCATTCTGTCCTGGGCCACAGAGCGGGACACAGACTCAGAATAATACCAACCACCAGCACCACCACAACCACAGACCAGGCTCAGGGGCTCAGCCTGGCATCCTGGCACTTTGGAGGCCCAGAAGAGTGGAAGACTTGAGACTGTGGGTTCAACACCATCCAGGGACATTGGGTGAGACCTCATCTTGGTCCTCAAAAGTAAATCAAAAGATTAGCCAAGCATGGTGGTGCAGGCCTGTGGTTCTAGTCACTCGGGGACCCGAGGCAGGAGCATCACCTTAGCCAGGCAGGTGGAGTCCATGGTGGCAGTGATCCTACACTCCGACCTGGGTGACAGTCGGGATTCCGACTCCAAATAATAATGATCAACACCACCACCACCACCACCAACCCTGCCATCCAGCATGAGAAGTCACCTTCAGGGCTGGGAAAGGAAAAGGCACTTTCTGGTCTGTCATTCATAGGAGGTTTCAAAGGTGACCACTGTTCAGTTCTGTCTCATTCCTTCAGTCATGCTCCCCAGGA
>NW_006970079.1:0-9366 GCF_000164805.1 Carlito syrichta | reverse complement strand
CAACAGCCATTTCTGCCAGAAAACCCGAGACGGGGACCCAGATGTGCACCCCTTCCCTACCCAAGACCACTCCCTGTCTGGTTGCCTTGGGAAAGAGCTGCCACCTTTGAGAACCCCACACAATTTCCAGCTCTGAAACTGCAGTCATCCTGCAGGTGTCCACACTGCAGGCCCAGGCTCTGTGGCCACACTGGGCCCATCCACATCTCAGACGTGAGAGCTGTAAGCATGGAGAACTAGACTGAACTCCAGACCCAGAAGCCCCACTCTTGTTTCATGTGCCCATGCTCCTGTACCAGCTCAGCTGCCACAGAGAGCCTGATCCCGACCCCAGAGCCACTCTAACTCTGCACATGCCTGTGCTTCTGTTTTCAGGCCTCTACCTCACAAACGTTCATGCCTTGCATACTCTTCCACTATTACCAAAGTGCCAGCAAGAATGCTTGCACCCCGGACACCTATACCCTCACCACCCCAGATCCCAGAGCTATAGTCCCTCATGTATGCCATGCTTCAGGCTCCAGCCCTACAAGCCACTCATGAGACACCGGTGCCACCATTGCCAGGAGTGGGCCAAGTCAGATCCAGTGCCAAGAGAGAGATTGCCAGCCAGAGCTTCCTCGGTGGGAGAAAAAGAGGTCAGGAGGACCTGAGCAGCCATTGCCACCAAAGACCCCCAAAACCCTCCCCAGCCCTGTGGATATCCACACCGTTGGCCACTGAGGATTCTTGCAATCTTGGTTAACACTGACCTCAGCTCACAGAGCAGTACAGAAACTACACAGCTGTGCCTTCACTGTTTCCAGAACTGCTTCATGCCACCAACAAGCATTCTTGCACCCTCCTGTAGGGGAAGGTTTTTCCAAAGCAAAACTTTTCCATAAAGATCGGAAGAGGTGACTGTGCCATCAAATGGGCAGACATCAATGAAAAGCAATAAGCAGCAAACCCAAGGAGACATTTCACCATCAAAAGAACACAACAATCTCCCAGTAGCTGTTGCAAAGAGATGAAGAAGATGCCTGGTAAGTAATTCAAAATAAGTATTTTAAGAAAGCTCAGCAGAGTTCGAGAAAATACAGAGAAATAATTCAATGATATTAGGAAAATAAACAACCAAATTGAGAAATGAAACACAGAGATTGAAATTTTTTAAAACAAAAAACGGCCAGGCTCAGTGGCTCAGCCTGTAATCCCAGCACTTTGGAAGGCCAAGGCAAGTGGAATGCCTGAGCCCATGGTTTCAAGAACCACCTGGGCAACTTGGTGAGACCTCAACTCTACAATATATCAAAAAATTAGCTGGGCGTGGTAGTGCACACCTATATTTCCGGCTACTTGGAAGGCTGAGGTAGAAGGATCACAGAGCCCAGCAGGTCCAAGCTGCAGTGGCTGGGAGTGTGCCATTGCACTCCAATCTGGGTGACAGAGTGAGACTCCAACTCAAAACAAACAAACAAAAAAAAGAAATTATACCCCTGAAGAATACAATGGATGAATTTTTAAAATGTAATAGAGAATATCAACAACAGAACTGATCAAGCAGAAGAAAGAATCTGTGAATGCAAGGACAGGTTATTTGAAAATAGAGGAGAAAAAAAGAAAATGATAAAAAAGAAAGAAGAAAGCTTATGGCATTTCTAGGGCCAACATCAAAAGAGCAAATGTTTGATTTATAGAAACTCAATAATAAGAAGACAGAGACAAAAGATTAGAAAGTTTATTAAAAGAAATAATAGCAAAAAACTTTCAAAATCTGGGGAAAGTTGCAAATATCCAGGTACAGGAAGATTAAATCAATCAGATTCAATCCAAACAAGGCCACCCCCAAGACACAGTATAATCAAATTGTTAAACACCCAAGGCAAAGAGAAGATCTTAAGAACAGCAAGAGAAAAAAAGCAAATCCATATAAGCTCCAGTAAGGCTAATGGTTGGTTTCTCAGCAGAAACCTTACATGCCAGGAGAGCATGAGATGACGTATTCAAAGTTCTGAAGGAGAAAAGAACTGTCAACCAAAAATACTTTACCCAGAAAAGCTGTTCTTCAGAAACAATAGAGAGATAAACTTTCTCAGGCAAGCTAAAGCTGAAAGACTCATTACCACCTGACCCAGTATACAAGAAATATTAAAGGGAGTTATTCAAGCTGAAAGAAAGGATGCTAATTAGTAACAAAAAATATGAAAATACAAACCTCACTGGCAAAAGTAAGTACATAGTCAAATTCAGAATACTCTAATATTGTAACAGTGGTGTATAAATCACTTATTGTTTAAGTATAAAGGTTAAAAGACATAACTAATAAAAATAATAATTACAATAATTTGCTAAGGGAAATTGAATATAAAAAGATGTAATCTGTGATATCAATAATGTAAAATGTGGGAGACAAATAAAGTATAGTTATTTTATGCAAAGTTAAGTTATTATCTTAAAATAGCCTATTATAACTATAAGAATTTTAAGGTAAACCTCATGGTAACCATAAAACAAAAAGCTATGGTAGATACACACACACAAAGAAAATAAAATCAAAACATACCACTACAGAAAAATCATCAAATCACAAAGGAAGACAGCAAGAGAGGAAGAAAGGAACCAAAAAAATCTATAAAACAATTAACAAAATGGCAGTAGGATGTTCCCTGCCTATTAATAATTACATTGAGTGTAATGGGTTAAATTTGCTAATCAAAATATGTAGAATGACTGAATAGATTAAAAAATAAACAAATAAGCAAGACCCAACTGTATGCTGCCTACCAGAGCTTCACTTCAGCCAGGTGCAGTGGCTCCTGCTTGTAATCCCAACACTTTGGAAGGCCAAGGTGAGAGGATTACCTGAGCCCAGGGTTTTGAGGTCTGCCTGGGCAACTTGGTGAGACCTTGTCTCTAAAATAAATCAAAAAATTAGCTGGGCTTAATGGTGCATGCCTGTAGTCTCAGCTACTCAGGGGGCTGAGGCAGAGGGATTGCCTGAGTCCAGCAGTTCACGGTTGTGGTAGCCATGAGCATGCCACTGCATTCCAGTCTGGGTGACAAAATGAGACTCCAAATCCAAAAAATAAATAAATAAATAAATAAAAGGACACACAAAGATTATAACTGAAATGATGGTCAAACAGAAACCAAAAGAGAGCAGAGGCAGCTGTACTTATACCAGATAAAGTAGATTTTAAGCTAAACACTGTCAAATGAGACAAAGAAGGTCACTGTGTAATGATAAAAGGATCAATACAAGGGGAGAATCAAAAAAATCTGGAATTTATTTATAAAAATTGTGTATTTATTTTTACATGTTTAAACTTCAGTCGCCTTCAAAATACTCCTGTCCACTAGATGCAATACACTTATCAAAATGCTTTTTCCACTGCTTAACACAATTTCTGAACTTACCAATTTTGATGCCTTTTAGCGCTGCTCCCATTTGTTTCACCTCTTCCACATCAGCAAAATGTTTCCCTTTAAGGACTTTTTTCCATCAGGGAAACAAATAAAAAAAAGTTGCTTGGGTTCACTTGGGGTGAGAGCAGGTGAATAGGAAAGGAGAGCCACAGGGATCAATCCATTTTGGGTCAAAAACTGCTGAACACTCAGCATAGTGTGGGAAGTTGCACTTGTAAATCACCTGTCATGAAATGGGCAAATGCATTGAAAGAATCTCAAAAAAAATTCAATGAAGCTGAATACAGTCTCTCACAACAACACTAGCTGGTACACTGATGCCAGTGGATTCCTAGAACACTTGCCTAGTAGGGGAAGTCTGTACTACAAGGGTCATCACAAGAGGTGAATTACTCTGATTTTTAAAAATTCTATTTTTGGAGGGGCTCCCCCCTCATACATCAAGAAGATACAACAATTGTAATGCATCCAACATCAGACGACCTAAATATACACTGCAAATATCAGTATATCTGAAGAGAGAGAGAGACTTGACAATTTGGATTAAATACACAAATTCTTCAAATAATATACCTTATCAAACTGACGGGAAAAGAACATTGAAAATCTGAATAGTCCAATAAAGAAATTGAATTTGTCTAACCTTCTAACAAAGACAATCCCAGAACCAAGTAGTTCCCCTTGTGAATTCTTCCACGTATTTAAGAAAGAAGCGACACTATTAATTTTACCCAATTTATTTCATGGAATAGATAAAGAGAAACATTTCTTTAATCTTTTAATGAGGCCAACATAATAATATTAATAAAGATACTACAGGAATTTTTAAAAATATATAGACCAAAATTTTAAGCAAGATTTTAAATCAAATCCAGCAGTAACTTGTAAAAAATAAATATGTAGCAATCAACCAATAAGGGATAATATAATATTGTATTTATAATATTATTGTAATTATATTGTATTATATTATTCATTTCAAGAATACAGAATTGTGTCAACATTTTTAAAAATCAGAGTAATTCACCTCTTGTGATGACTAATTTTATATATCATCTTGACTGATCACAGGGTGCTCAGACATTTGGCCAAGAATTTTGCTGGGTTCATCTCATCCAGAAATGTGAGAGTGTTTCTGGATGAGATGAACATTTGAGTATACAGACTGAGGGAAACAAATCGCCTTATCCAATGTGGGTGGGCCTCTATCAATCAGCTGAAGACTTGAACGGAACTGAGCAAGAGGGAATTTCTTCTGCCTGACAACTTGAGCTGAGACATCGGTCTTTCAGGCCTTCAGACTCAGGCAGAAACAGCACATCAGTTCTCCTGGGCTTCCAGCCTGCCTGCTGCATATCTGGGACTTCTCAGCCTCCGTTATCATGTGAGCCAATTTCTTATAATAAATCTCTTTCCAGATAGATAGATAGATAATAGATGGTAGAGAAAAGAGAGAGAAATAGATAAGTGGCAGATAGATGATAGGTAAACAGATAGATGGTTGATAGATAATTAGATAGATAGATGATTGAGTGATAGATGATCAGTAAATTGATAGAAAGATAAATAGATAGATGGTAGATGATTGGAAGACAGATAAGATAGATAGATAGATAGATAGATAGATAGATAGATAGATAGATAGATGAGAGGTAAACAGATAGATGGTAGATAGATGATTGATCGTTAGATGATTGGTAGAGAGATAGATGATAGTAGGTGATAGATAGATAGATAGATGGTAGACATATGATTGGTAGATAGATGATAGATACACAGTAGATGGATGATAGATAGATAGTATAAGATAGATAGATGGTAGATAGATGATTCATAGATAGATGATTGGCAGACAGATAGATCATTAGATAGGTAGGGAGAGAGAAAGAGATGATAGATAGATTCTACTAGACTAATACACCACATTAATAGGGGAGGGGAGGAGAAAAACCTCATGATCATCTCAATAGATGCAAAAAAAGCACTCACCAAAATTAATGGTTAAAAACTCCTAGAAAATTAAGAATAGACTAACATTTTCATCATCTGATAAGGAAGTCTACAGAAAGCATCATACACATTGGTAAAACGTTGAAGGGTCTTCCTCTGAGTCCTCTAATGGGTAAGGATGTCCCTCATCACCACTCTATTCAACCTTGCTCTGAAGGTCATGGTCACTGTAGTAAGACAAGGGAAAGAGATGAAAGGCATCTAGATTGAACAGGAAAATATAAAACCGTCATTATTTACAGATAACATAATTGTGTATTTAAAAATCCAAATAAATCTACCAGCAGACGATTTTAAGTAATAAGTGAACTTGGCAAAGTTGCTGGACACAAGGTCAATATACAAAAACCAGTTGTATTTCCATATGCCAGCAACAAACAAAATGAAATGTTAGAAATTTAGAAAATCACTCAAAAACATAAAACACCTAAGAATGAATGTAACGAAAGATGTACAAGATTTCTTGGCTGGGCTCAGTGGCTCAGCCTGTAATCCTAGCATTTTGGGAGACCAAGGCAAGTGGATTGCCTGAGTCCATGGATTCAAGACCGGCCCGGGCAATGTGGTTAGACCTCAGCTCTACAATATATCAAAAATTAGCCGGGTGTGGTAGTATGCGCCTAAAGTTCTGGCTGCTTGGAAGACTGAGGCAGAAGGATTGCTGGAGCCCAGTGGGTCGACCCTGGGGCCAATATAATAATAAACATACATGTGCTGTGAGTGTGCCACTGCCCTCCAACCTGGGTGACAGAATGAGACTCCACCTCAAAAAAAAAAAGATTTATACACTGAAATCTACAAAACATTATAAAGGAGAAGCCAAGTTACCATCAAAATGTCAGGATGATGGCAGAACTAGGAACCAACTTTTCTAGTGTCTGTGGACTGTCAGACAAGGAATATTAGATAGGTAGAGAGGGAGAGAAAGAGAGGGAGGTGGGGGATGAGGAAATTCCATGGATAAAATATCCCTTTCCCAGAACTTTGGTCCTCTCAAAAATGAAATTAAATTCAATGAATACCTAACATAGCCTAAATAATACCTCAATAAATAGAAGAATTTGTTTCATTTTATTTTATTTGTTTTTTATTTTACTTTTGATTCAGGGGTACACATTCATGTTTGGATGATTGATAGATACATAGTAGATGATAGATAGATGATAGATGATGATAGATAGATAGATAGATAGATAGATAGATAGATAGATAGATGATAGATGATTCATAGATAAATGATAGATAGATGATTGTTAGACAGATAGACCAATTGCTACATGGATATATTGTGCAGTGGTGGGGACTGGGTCCCAGGTGGGCCACTCCCCAGGTAATTAACACTGAGCCCTGTAGATAGTTTCTGAACCCTGGCCCCCTTCCCCCTTCCCCCTTATTGGTGTCTATTATTTCCATCCTTGTGACACATATGAGTGAGAGCATGCGGTGTTTGGTTTTTTGTTTCTGAGTTGGTCCATTTAGAATGATGATCTGCTCCATCCATGATGCTGCAAAGGACATGATTTCATTCTTTTTTTTATGGTTGCATCAATATTTTTAGACATCACTTCTCCCCAAAATAAACTGAACATTCAATACAATCATGTCAAAATTCCAGGAAAAATCAATGTTGGTTGAAAATGAGAAGTTAACTCTGAAAAGTATGTGAAACTGTCCAAAAGACCAAGGATAACCAAAGTGATCTTGAAGGAGGCAGAGGATGAGAATGAAGAGGAGAAAACTGGATTAAGACACTGCCTAAATGAATCAAAAAGAACTAAATGTCAAACCTCAAATTATAAGAACCTTAGAAAATGCAGGAGACACCCTTATGGAAATTGGAACTGGCATCCAATTCCTGATCAAAACCCCAAGTGTCCATGCCGTAAGTGATAAGATAGAAAAGTGGAACCTCATCAAACTGATAGGCTTCTGAAAAGCCAAAGAAACCATCAAGAGAGCAGGGATACAACACACAGACTGGGGAAAAATATTTGCCAACTGTATGTCTGACAAAGGCCTAACATCTAGGATCTATAAGGAACTCAAACGTGCTGAAAAGAAAAAACTGATAGCCCCATTACAAAGTGGGGAAAAGATATGAATGGACACTTCTCAAAAGAAGGCATACAAGCAGCCAACAGATACATGAAAAAATGCTCAGGCTCACTAGTCATAAAAAAATGCAAATTAAAACTACATTGAGATACCACCTAACTCCAGTCAAGATGGCCATCATCAATAACTCAAAAAACAACAGATGCTGGAGAGAAAGCAGTGAAAAGGAAACACTTCTACACTATTGGTGGGAGTGTAAACTAGTACAGCCTCTGTGGAAAACAGTGTGGCAATTCCTAAAAGATCTAAAAATAGACCTTCTATATGACCCCACAATCCCCCTACTGAGAATATGCCCAGAAGAACTCAAATCACTCTATAAAAAAGATATCTGCACGCGTATGTTTATCGCAGCGTTGCTCACAGTAGCAAGAACATGGAACCAACTGTGCTGCCCATTAAAAGAAGACTGGATTTTTAAAATGCGGTATATAAACACGATGGAATATTATGCAGCCATAAAGAGGCACAAAATCATGAATTTCACAGCAACCTGGATGGACTTAGAGTCTATAATATTGAGTGATCTACCACAAAAACAAAGAACTGAGCATCACATGTTCTCACTCATAAGCAGACCTTGAATAATTATCATAATACCATAAGAAAAGGATTAGCAGTAGCAGGAAACTGCTGGGAGATTGGGTGGGGGGAGGCTGGATTGGCAGTAGTGGGAATCAGCCGGGGTGGGGGGGCATCTCATCAACAAGAGTGCCTGCATAATTAACATTTGTATACCTAACCCTGAATTGCACCCCACATCTTAAAAAAAAAAAAAAAAAAAGACACTGCAATACTGGTTCAAAGACAGAAAAATAAACCAACAAAAAAAGAGTCTAGAAACTGATTCACACATACACGATCACCTGATTTATGACAAAGGGGGAGGAAGGGTCCGATTCATCACCGACAGGGTCTGCAGTCCTTGAACCTGATATGAAAAATTACCCAGCTGGATACAATCCAAGGCGTAGTGAGAGAGTTTGTCCACCAGATGACGATCAACAATGTTTGGGATCAATTTGGGATAATTATGCAGCAGGTTTCACGAATCACTCCGTGCATGCAAGCCACAGCTCAATCCTCACCATCAACTGTGAGGTATTAGTTGTTGCCACTATACAGAGGAAGACTCTGAGGTTCAGAGAGTTTCAGTAACCTATCTGAGGTCCCAGAGCAGAGACTCTTAGATCAAGCCCAGGATCAAGCCCAGGCCTTGTCTCCAGGGACTGCTGTCTGCACCCACGATGCAGCTCCCTGTTTTGACCTGTATGATAGCGCATGCATTTACGCTCATGTTCTAGCAAATGCTCTCCCTGTACAAGATGCTTAACTTGAAATGCAAGAGAAAAAATAAAAACTTAAAAAATGTTTAAAAGCTGGGGGTGGTGGCTCATGCCTATAATCCCAGCACCTTGGGAGACTGAGGTGAGAGGATTGCCTGAGTCCATGGGTTCGAGACCAGCCTGGGCAACATGCCGAGCCCTGGTCTCTGCAATAAATCAAAATATTAGCTGGATGTGGTGGCACGTGCCTGTAGTCCCAGCTACGTGGGAGGCTGAGATGGAAGGATAACCAGAGCCCAGTCGGTCAAGGCTGTAGTGGCATGCCACTGCACTCCAACCTGGGCGACAGAGTGAGACACCGACTCAAAAAAATAATTAATAAATACATAAATAAAATAAGTGCATAAAAGAAATGCAAGGGATGGGCAGGATGCAGCCCAGAGGAAATTCCACTGTGCGTGGGGGTACACAGTGATACCCTCCCGGATCCCTCAACCCCACCAGTGCTCACATGCTCCTCATCACCAAGGCCATCGTGCAGGCCATC
>NW_006970078.1:0-1270 GCF_000164805.1 Carlito syrichta | reverse complement strand
TAAACATTCTAGATGATGAAACTGATGGATTGATTCATAAAGGCATTTAAAACATACATCGACTCCTCCAATGAAACCAGGTATTGTGTTCCTTCCTGGGAAGACTAGGGTCAGTAAGATATATATTTTATTTTCAAGGAACACAAGTTCTTGTTTTGGATGATTTAACTGAAAACTAGGGAATAGATTTTGCTCCTAATTTTTCTTTTCATGGATTTCTACCTATTTTTACATTGAAATACTTCAGCATTTTGATCTTAGAATTCTGTTTTCTTCTTTTAAGTATTATTAGTGGTGTTACTGTCCTGAATTGTGTTTTGGTAAAATTGCTTAAATTTCATATCTTTTCTGTATTGTCATATATAAAAGAGGTTAAAAGATTATGATGAAAGTATCAAAATATATTATCATGTGTAGATTGAAGTTGTCTCACATATATTATCACATAAAATTTATAACTTTGATTATTTTTATTTCTGATGATTTTGAATTTACCGAACAAATATGCATTGAGCACTTGCTATGGATGGTAGGTGATTAAGATAAATCAGCATATAAAAAAGATGAATCTTTTTTAGTCTTAGTGTTCCAAAAATGTCCTTTCTTGGAGGAGGGATGAAGGGATGTAAGGCCTAGAAATACAAAATTATATACTATAGTATAATAAGCATGATGGGGGTTTCACAGGGTACTATAATAACCCCTAAAATAAATATATAACATAAATATGAGACGATATAGAAAGCATGACATAACACCACACAGATAGAAGGCATTAAAATTAAGAACAAACAAAAGTATACTTTAGGTAAGTATATTTCTTTATTTGAAGTCAATGATTTGACTTTTTCCAGATTATTCAAACTATTTGTCGTAAAACACATTCAAAATGTTTTCTATCCTATAAACGAATTGCTTTTGTGTATGTTTTGAATTCTGCAGAGATTCAACATAATAATCTATCATGATTTGATTCCTTTGTAATTTCTGAATTAATGCATGTTTTTATATTAATGTAAAGAAATGCTAAAAAGCTGGCAGCAACAGTGGCATTTTTAGAACTGGGAGGATGCTATTTATAAACATGATACATTTATTCCATCTTCTTTGTGATTGCAAATGATGACTATAGTCTTGAACAAGCAAAGTAAACAAGCAAAAAGGACTCGTTACCTGCTAGTGACACAGGACAAATTCAAGACCACACTCATGATGTGGGCAGGAGTCAATATGATCGGATCGTCTCCCAATGAAATGCATGTCAAGTCCA
>NW_006970077.1:0-611 GCF_000164805.1 Carlito syrichta | reverse complement strand
CCACCACCACCATCACCACCATGCCTGTCACACAGTGTGAGGAATCACCCTCAGGGATGGGAGAGGAAAGGGCACTCTCCACCCTGTAATTCGCGAGGGGTTTCAAAGGTGGCCACTAGGCATGTCCCTCTCACACCTTCAGCCACTCTCCCCAAAAGGCTTGCCTCCACCTTCCACACTCCTGCCCAACAGCAAAGATGTGTGTGAGATCATGGAACAGATGACCTGGAGCTAGGGTGGCCATCAGGCACAAAGCAATAAAGGTGGTCTTGCAGTGCTCAGCCAGCCAAGTTCCTGGTCGCCCTGTCTGCCACTTTCAGGCAGGGGGCGGACCCCTTCCTCTCCCAATCACTCCATTTTCCACTGTGCATGTGAACCATTCCCTGGGGAGCCCTGGATGCCTGTCCTGATGCCCATTGGAGGCATCTTTTTTGTTGCCAAAGTCTCTGTTGGTGGTTTGGGGCACAGCGGCATGATTGTGGCTCCCAGAACCTTGAGCTGTGGTACTCAGGTTCTCCTCCCGCCTCGGCCCCTGAGCAGAGAGGACTCCAGGGGCCACCACGCCTGACTCAATTTTGGGGACCTCTCACCGAGATGATTTCTGGCCACGT
>NW_006970076.1:0-676 GCF_000164805.1 Carlito syrichta | reverse complement strand
TTTGAAGAACATTAACTAGCAAAAGGGAACAAATAGACAATCTCAGGATGTGTCCTTCTTCATACCTGAGAAAACATCTGGTGGGTGGGGGATGCCCCTATGCACCTGGCTTCGTGTTCACTATGAAAGAATTGTGAGACTGTGTGTCTGAAATTTGGGGATAAATACCTGCTGTAACTTTCAATAAATGGCTTCTGCTCATTTCACTAAACAGTTGTCCACTTTCTTTCTCTTTGTTCCTCTTTATGTCTATCCTTCCATCTTTCTTTTAATATCTGTCCCTACAGATTCGCCGATGCCACCATATCTTCCAAGGAACTCTCTAAAACTTGCAGGGCCTGGCCCCCCACAGTAAACGAGTTAACTAGCTGTCTTAACTTGTTGGTTAACGAGTTAGCTAGGTGACTTAAATTTTTGGCTGATTGAGCAGACTACTTAACTGGGTTAACATGTTGGCTGATTACTCGGCCGACTTGTTACCTGGCTTAACAAGTCGGTTGACTATTCAGCCGACTAGTTAGCTGGGTTAACTAGCTGACTAGCGAGTTGGCCCACTAGTTAGCAAGGTTAACTTGTTGCTTGCTTGTTTGCTGACCAAACTAGTCTGCAGACTAGTTGGCCGACTAGTTAGCTGGCATAAATTGATGGCCGACTAGTTAGCTGAGCTAACTTGTCA
>NW_006970075.1:0-758 GCF_000164805.1 Carlito syrichta | reverse complement strand
CCATACAGGGAGATGACCTCTCTGCACCCACCAATACAGGAGGTCTGGAGTCGTCCTGGTCACTCTGGAGGCTGAGGAGAGAGGATCATCAGATCGTACGGTTGCAAGATTGGCATGATCAATGTTCGTGTCCCCTTGCCCCAGCCATGGCCACAGAGCCAGACCCTGTCTCCAAAAACATCAGAATCGTACACAGATTCTCAACTGCACATGGTGTGTTCCCAGGGTGACTGGCTTTAGAGTCATGAAAAATGGGATTGTGGGGGAAAGGAATGTCCCTGAGTGAGGGATGTGTCCCTGGCACCTCTTCACAGTAGGTCCTCATTGCAGTTGGAGTTTTGGCCAGTCTTGGTCACATTTCTCACCTCGGAGAAGAGGGCCGGCAGGAACCCAACAAGGGAAACTTGGGAACTCCCACAGCAAAGTGGGGGCAGCCATCAGGGGGTTGGTGCTGGTAGGTGCCGAGCTTGTGGGACTCACATGTTGGGGGGAGGAGGGGGAAGGACTGCGGGCAGAAAGCTTGCAGGAGAATGGATTTCTTTCTTTCTCTTTCTTTCTTTCTTTCTTTCTTTCTTTCTTTCTTTCTTTCTTTCTTTCTTTCTTTCTCTCTTTCTTTCTTTCATTTATTTCCTCACTAGGTTGCCCAGGTTTCTCTAAAAATGCCGAATTCTGGCCATCCTCTTGGCCTGTGCATCCCAAAGTGCTGTGATCACAGGCTTTCTATTTGGTTGAAATCCTGGTCTTCCTGCCTTGTCTTG
>NW_006970074.1:0-832 GCF_000164805.1 Carlito syrichta | reverse complement strand
CGTTTCTGGACTATGAGGTAAACCTGAAGACAGAGATCACATTAACAAACGGTGAGATGATTCCTTGGATTGTGGAATTCGGCCTTATAGGACCCTGTGGAACAAACGGATCAGTAGGATAGATTCTGAGTTACAACTATCAAGAGGCGCACCAGGTTCCTTGGGATCGGTAAAGCCTGATTGGTTGTATCCATATAGGACGTAACTCTGAATTATATGGGGATCATATCTCCCAGATTCCAAATATGCATCTAGCTGAAGTCCCTTTTGAGACTTAGGTATGAGCACTGCCTCGGGCCAGGGATAAGTGTGACAATTGCCCAGATGTTTGCAAGTTACATGGAAACCGAGATTCCTGGTTCTTATTTAGTAACACGTGTAGAAACTTACAAGGGACACAGTGACCCAGATTCCTGTTTCATTGTAAGCAAAACGCCGAGATGTTTCCTGTAGTCCTGGATGTCCAGACTCTTGTATACCAATAGTAAGATGACAAGAATATTCATGCGGACGTTGAATCTAAGATTCCTGGTTCCATCCCAAAAGTACCTCATAAATAATGTGAACAACTCAACCCTAAGTCCTAATTTGGAACAGCCTGACAACCAGAAGTTTCTGGAGTACGAGGTAACACTGAAGTCAGTGCTTACATACAAAAATCCGAGATGATTACATGTATCCTCAAATCTGGCCTCTGAGGTTCCGAGTATCTAAATGGACTTGTAGTGCCAGATTCGCTTTCACAATTATCAAGAGTACCAGAATGTTGCTGGAGTTCTGAATGAATGTTTCGTAATATCAACATGGGAATCAGCTCTAAAACATGAGGGTG